>NC_062987.1:900000-1020000 GCF_023078275.1 Leguminivora glycinivorella | reverse complement strand
TTAAAGAGAATGTTCTCAAAGGAAGCAGCAGGGTTATCACACGATTGCCGCGAGAGTATGTCGCCGCGAGATAGACTACCCATCCTTATGTCATTAATACAGTTAGAAGAATACGTGTCATCTATCTCGCGGCGACATACTGTCGCGGTAATCATGTGCTTGGCCTATAGGCATGAATATTTTGTCATGAAAATTTCCAGTAATTCTCGGTGAGAATGTTTTATATGTGCCTTTCGTAACTATATATTTTTACTGTGCAATAAAATTTAAATAAATAAATAATGTTCTGCAACTTGCACATTGCTGCTGGTTGCCAAACCATTGCCTAGTTGCCCACACCACAAACGGAACCCACAGTCGACGTCTACGACACCCACATACGAACCCGTTACGCACGGTGAAGTGGCAACTACATCACAAGGTAATTATAAGAGTTACTCCAAATAGCATGAATCACCGTGAGTATTCCCGCCACGCGATGACTCGTATATTTGCACCCTCCCCCACCTACTCAGTAACCGGGCGCTTTTTACTGGCCCCTCTTCCACTGCAATAAAACCGGGCAATTTGGTAAGTGGCGTTAATAACTTAGAAAACTAATATTAATACAGCATGTACTTTTTATATCCGACAATATTTTCTGGATATAATGGGCTACGTTAAAAAAATAAATCAAATATCATATTTCACTAAGAATTTAAAGGAATATTATGATCTCAATTTTTTAACTCAGAGATACAAAGAAAGAGTATGAATTAGGTAAACTAGGTATTACTATTGTTCATAAAAATATAAGATTCTAGTCTATCAACAGTGTGTTAAAAACCTTCGAAAAGATATGGGTACCTATACTAATAGTAATGTATGTAATAAGACTATTATGCCATGATATTAAAATCAGCTACATGACTACTAAATCGAAAACCATTTCGAGATATACGCTTGTAGATAACAAAAATATATAATTATATTTTTTTTTTCGTTTTTTTCCCCACTTGCACCAACCACTTAACTCAAGGTAAGTGGACCGTCAGCTGTTAAATTTCTCATAAAATGACGAGTTAACTCTCGGGTTAACCCTCCATTTTCGTTGGTGCAAGTGGCCCTAAGCTATTGATTTAAACCAATAATCACACATACAACACGTAGCACGTAGCGTTTTGACATGTAGCAAATTTATAGTGTAATTTTTATCATGAAATAAAGAAATCTAATCTAATCTAATCTAATCATCTATTTCTGTATTGCAATTTCAAAATATAGGATACACATTTTAATGCTTTTTCTCCATGTTTGTGATAGTAAATATACATGTCATATTTTTTCTTGTTTGGTTTACGAAAACCTGTTTGGACCAAACTCGCCTACAATAGGCGGCGAGTGAAAAATTCATGACTGAAAATTTTTATTTTTTAACAATTACTAATTATTAATGTATAATGTACATACTATTGTATGATTAGGATTTTAATCGAGAGTCTGTAAGAAAAAATAATTTAACTAAGCGATAAGAGTATAATTCCACATGAGAATATAAATTAGTACTACACCGATTACACAAAAATCACCAAAAGGTAGGTACATTACTTATGTGATCTGTATTGTGTTTATGATTTATAAAAAAATATTTTAAAAGTTAATAAAAAATATAATAATCGACTTTTTAAATCACTTGCCACTTATTTACTTATACATTGCAAGCCGTCTGAACGGAGCACACCACAGGTGCGTGAGACGGAACTATAAAAAGGATGCGCGAACATTTAACCAACGTTATGCTTCGTTTGCACGGAACGTCCTATCTCCATCCAAATGTTGATCGCTTACTACTTTTGGCTAAATACTGAACAGCTGTATCATAACTCACGGTGGTACATAGATAGCTGGATAGATAATAAATGGCGCCAAATATAGTGCTACTGTTGCTTAGGCGCCATGCTACCTATCTCTTCATGTTTATAGTATATTTACTGCAGGGTTCCGTCCCCTGGGTGGTTAGGGAACCCTAATAACATATTATAAGTTATTTACCTAGAACGACCCAACTAGAGTCCAATACTTTTAGATAGATTTGTATGTAAAATAAAAGTGCTTTTTTAATACACATTTGTATAAATAATCTCTTTTACATAATTTTATTCTCGTATATTTTATCCATACTTAATATATTATTATAAATGGGAAAGTGTGTGTCTGTTTGTTTGTCTGTCTTTCACGGCAAAACGGAGCGACTAATTGACGTGATTTTTTAAGTGGAGATAGTTGAAGGGATGGAAAGTGACATGGACTACCTTTTGTCTCTTTCTAACGCGAGCGAAGCCGCGGACAAAAGCTAGTATTTCAGAAATATTATATCATTCGAGTAATATTGTATGTATAACATTTTGAGTTTTCGATTTTTTGCGGTTATTTACATTTTCCACAGTCATGTAAGTAGGTACATGGCCAGTAAAAATTCAACTTTCAGATAAAAAATGATTTTCGGCAGTACGAGTATTACAATATGTTCAATATACTAAACATAATACTGCCGAAATTTATTTTTTATCTGAAAGTTGAATTTTCAGGTTTGAATGAGATTTTTAAAAATTTCAAATCCAATGCGGAGGGCTGAAGATGTTGATTTAAAAAGCTGAAAATTTGTACAAAGGCTTCATAGACTAAGGGACATTGATTGATAACTATTAGGTTTGCTAATTCCAGAAAAGTGTTTTTTCGCTCCACCCTAATGGCCAGCTTCTTTATCCTCACTAAGAAACGAAATACTTAATTACAAGAGGTGATCTTATACCCGCAAGAGCAAAAATGTCTCTCAGTCTGATCCTAAGAATACACTACAATCCTCCAGAATCCAGTGACGGAGCTGGTTTAGGCCGTCAGACGGGGGCTTATTCTGAACTATGCATGGCGCAACGTTAATCGGGCACATCGGGTTGGTTGGTTCGGACAAAAGCAAAAGCTACTCGGCTAGAAACTGTATGGGGTTTCAGGAGCATAGACCCCGCGAAAGATTCCCTCGTCCTGCGGCTTGCCTTGATATATCGGGACTTGTGAACGACATACTTTCCGCACTAGTCACGAAATGTATACCTTCATTAACATGTCGCTTGACGAGCATTGAGTCGGTCGGTAAGTACTTTAACTGAATACTCCTATTGTTCTATGAAATTAAACTTTATATATGGTACAGCGGGATAATTTCGACTGCGCTGCGGGCCAAATGCAACTGATCCATTTTTTTTTCATGTTTTACAATTACTGCATTGTTAATTAGAGTCTCCACTGGTTATACATATATGGCACGCGTGTTCTTTGGATACATGTGGAACTCAAATTAATAGTCAAATAACAGATAAAATGGATCAGTTACAATTAACCTCTCCCCTCCCCTCAGTTGGGATTTGCCCCGCTGTACCTTGGATAAAAAAGCTAAGCAGCCTTTGCACTCAAGCGAGTTGGAAGTCAATAAAGCAACAATGTGTGAGCACTTCATCCTGTCAATCGGATACGTACCTAAGCTGGTGTCGGCAATGACGGAAGCTATCAGATAGCATCCTTCATTGACTTCCAACTCAAGCATCCACCTCCTAACATGAAAACATAACCGGGTTAAGACCATGCATTGAATTACCTGTCTTTTTGTAAACGAGTCCGCATTGTTTTGTATGCACTTCAAGTTTCTCAGCACACGCTTTGTTGCATTGCAATGTTTCTAATTAGCTCAATCCAAACTCATTACAATCAGGATACTCACGGTATTCGTAATGTCAACTCTCGTTCCCGTAGAAGAGTACATTAAGAACCAAAAATGTCACAACGTGGATATTGTTCACGAACACCACACTTATTCACAGGCTGTGCGAGGCAGGAAGTTTCTGGAGAACCGCATAGTCGAGGACTGTCAGCCACCTAACATGAAAACGGAAATGTTGCGTAGGGTAATGGCGGCTTGATGACAATACATTAAAAAAAAGTAATTTAAACGTTCATTCCAGGCCTAAAATAGGCAGCTTAAGATTATTATAATTTATTGTGTGCTACTCTGCGGCGGCGCCACCATAATGAAATTCAACTAATTATATGTTAAAATGATGTTCGTAAGACGTACAGTATGTACGTATAATTTTATGACTGTACCTATAGCGGGAAACGAAATAATGGGCTTTTATTGTGGCGCCGCCAGGGAGCATACTCTGCAGCGGAAACACTCAGTTCTCATAGATAGAAATGACATCATCTACTTTTTTCTCATGGGAATTGATGTACCAATGCTGTTTATTATGTACGTATTGAAAAAATCACTATAACTTAGTAAATGTATGTACTTTCAGTAATTCCGCATTCCGCCTGAACGGTATGAGCTAGTATGTAAGGAGGTGTACCTACGGGTAAGCGAGAGGGAGATATGTTCCTTTCCGCTCGCTCCCGCGCTCGGCGCGTTTCGTTCTAGGTTTTAATAATTATTATTAAATTTATGCCCCTGTTGTACACTTTGCTTTTCACTTCGATTGCGAGGAATTAATTATATTTTTCTCGGCAATTTACACCACGAAATTGTCGTGAAGCGAAAGAACATAATAGGTACATAAGATAACCAATTCCCGCCAACTTTTTTTTCAACATGTGATCAGAGTTTCAGACGCTTGGTTTTTTGCCAAGTCAAACATTTTTTAAACGGGAAGTAATCGAATCCTATTTTATTTTATTTACTTAATTTAATGACAGAAAATACGGAATTCTAATAAATTATAGCAAAAATAAAATAACCTATCAAAGTTTTGTCACCTACACCTATTGCTATAGAAAACGATGCAAATAGTTTTCTTTGTTCTTATTTACTGACAGATTTAAATTGTTTTACAGTGTTTACATAATGTAATTTTTTTTAAAGAGAGTATTATTTTAGTAATCATAGTATATAAATATAGTATCGTTGGCTGGCATTTCTGTATAAGTATAACAAAAAAAATTCGTTTTCACTTCTCATGCTCGAAAAGTGCACCTTTATGTAGTGCGAAGACGACATAAAATCGCATTTTACATTCTAGAGCATAAAGTAGGTACAATTTTCTTCTAAGGCCGGCAACAGACAGTCTTAAAATTCATAATCTTAAAAAACAAGAGTGTGTGTGGACAGTCGCGAAATTATATGTAACTCCGTGCACTCGATCTGATTTTTGTACTGATTATGACTTTATCAAATTATGAATTTTAAGACTGTCTGTTGCCGTGCTGGCCTAAGACTAAGGTAATCGGTCTCAAGAGACAAACAGTTAAAACATATTGCAAAATTTTATTGAGCAATAAAATTGTGTAGGTGACAAAACTTTGATAGGTTATTTTAGTTTTGCTATAATTTATTAGAATTCCGTATTTTATGTCATTAAATTAAGTAAATAAAATAAAATAGGATTCGATTACTTATCGTTTAAAAAATGTTTAACTTGGCAAAAAACCAAGCGTCTGAAAGTCTGATCACATGTTGAAAAAAAAGTTGGCGGGAATTGGTTATCTTATGTACCTATTATGTTCTTTCGCTTTACGACAATTTCGTGGTGTAAATTGCCGAGAAAAATATATAATAATAATTCCTCGCAATCGAAGTGAAAAGCAAAGTGTACAACAGGGGCATAAATTTAATAATAATTATTGAAACCTAGAACGAAACGCGCAAAGCGCGGGAGCGAGCGGGAAGGAACATATCTCCCTCTCGCTTACCCGTAGGTACACCTCCTTACATACTAGTTCATACCGTTCAGGCGGAATGCGGAATTACTGAAAGTACATACATTTACTAAGTTATAGTGATTTTTTCAATACGTACATAATAAACAGCATTGGTACATCAATTTCCATGAGAAAAAAGTAGATGATGTCATTTCTATCTATGAGAACTGAGTGGCGCCGCTGCAGAGTATGCTCCCCAGCGGCGCCACAATAAAAGCCCATTATTTCGTTTCCCGCTATAGGTACAGTCATAAAATTATACGTACATACTGTACGTCTTACGAACATCATTTTAACATATAATTAGTTGAATTACATTATGGTGGCGCCGCCGCAGAGTAGCACACAATTTATTGACATTAATTTCCATAGGGTACCTAGTCTGTTAAAATTTGATTAATACTTTTGCATGTTAAATTGTACCTTGTTATTTAATGCATGCTGATTATAAGATGTAATGTTTTGAAAAGAAGTGGCCCTCCGAGTTTCTTGCCGGACCCATAGTGGATACCCCCCTCCAACTGAGGGGGGACAATCAATCAAAATATTCTTTATTCAAATAGGCTTACAATAAGAACTTTTAAATTGTCAACAATGTACAATATTCATCTTATTCTAAATATCAGAGCTATTTATTGGTGCAATAAACAATATTGTTTTAAAACTACATTGAATTAATAAAATGATATCAATCTAAATTGTATAAAAAATACTAGTCTAAAAACTTCTAGAATAAATTCTAAATGTCAAAAAAAAAATGTTATATAAAAATACATTGAATTATCAATAACATCATTAATAACCTATATAATTAATTGTTTTCAGCAGCACTTGTATCCCACGGTATTTCATCATTCATGTAGTCTTGTGTGCTATATTAGGCTTTAGAGATCAGTATACGCTTTACATAATGTTTAAATCGATTAAAAGACAGTTCAGTGATGGCATTAGGAAGTTTGTTATAAAATCTTACACAATTACCCATGACTGAGATCTTCTCGAGGCTGAGGCGTAGGGTTAGAGCCGGCGTAGCTTAGTTTGACTTTCATATGCGCATTGTGATATGCCTACCTGAAAAAAAAATATTTCATTTTCATTTTTACCTATAGACTTATATAACTCACGACCAATGATATACCGCTTTTTACGTAGAATCTTTATTCTGTCCAGAATAAGCCCTATAGGCGATACAGGCAGTACTCTAAATTTGTAAGAACATGTGCATCCAGCGGAATGGCTGAAGCAGCTTTTGAGTTCGCGTAATAGATCCTTTGAGGTTTTCAATCAGACTTGGGGCTATGTTGTGACAGAAGGCATTATAATAGTGATTATCTTACTAAAATATATCTCGATAAGTATCTAGGTAGATGCCACTTTCAATCTCAAGTCGTGTCAATAAATCTGACAGAAAGAGGTGTCCTTTATTAGACTTGCCTGTCGAGTAGTTCTTTATATTTTGCACCTACTGGATTTAAACTAAAAGAAATACAATATGGCTATTTTTTTATGTTTAAATAGGTAGTTTATTAATAAGATTAGCTTTTTCCCGCGGCTTCGCCCGCGTACTAAAAGTAATCTTATTAAACGTTGAAGTTTGGACCCCCATTTCACCCCCTTAGGATGTGAATTTTGAAAAATCCTTTCTTAGTGCTCTTTTACACCTTACAAGGAACCTACGTGCTAAATTTGGAGTCTCTAGGACCAGCGGTTTCGGCTGTGCGTTGATATGTCAGTCAGTCAGTCAGTCGGACAGTTTCTTCTTTCATATATTATTTAGATTAGATTTACGTCCCAGTTTGTATTTTTGTATATTAAGGCCCTATTTTTTGACTACACATTGAATTTGAATTGAATTGTTTATTGAATAAGCATCTTACATGAACATAAATACAAATACACGTCCCCCAAAACTGTTGGCATAGTTTGACTGTGGGACTGACGAGTTTATGTTGTTATAAATTTAATAAACCACCTCAAATTTTACAAATAAAAATTCAGTTACTTATAATGACTGTTCTATCTCGTACGAAGCACCGCCGCAGGCATTAACGATACTCTTAATTGAATCTAAAATATATTATCAATACCAGACCGATCAGGCTCAGTTCACGGTGCATGTACGTGCCTGAGGCGTTTTGACGAAGCATAAAACAATTGTATTCACTGGTCTGGAACTTGAGACCAATTTGCTTGGAAAATTGCCCGCGCTTCAAAAACACAACTAAAATGGTTGAAAGTTGAAACAACGTTTGGTTTATGAACACACATCGGTAACTCGTGACATTTAGGTAGCCATTGACAGTTCTGTTGTTAACAGACTAGCGACGTGACAATGTTTTTTCCTATACTTATTAGTCGAGAAAAGAAACCAATTTAAAAAAGTGGAATATTAATCATGTAAATATACGACATTGGTCATAAACAATTAATATTTTTTCTAAATTTTCACAAGTCAGCCTACGTTTTCTACTTGAAAAAAATCCACTTTGTGTTTAAGAAAACGATCTTTGAACCTCCACTGACGTAATGGTAAAAAAGCTCTGAATAGAAAATCTGAATGCTTCCTTAATGTAGCAGGGCTTGAAATCCGCCCAATTTTGTATTCGGATATTTCAAACACTTGGAATTTGATTATCTGGATATCCAGATGAAATGCATAATATATTGAATATCATTATCTAACTTAATTTATTTATTTAATTGTATGAGACAGAGTACAGTTTTGAGATCATTAAGCCAGGAAACTGCGTCAGGTGTCAGGGCATTTAGATCCTCTCCTGGGCCAGGATAAGAGTGGAGGGGCATCGCCGAAATATGTGGTCAGTGGTTTGAGTCCTTCCAGCCCCACTTATGTTGCCAGTAATTGCAACGGCCATGCCCTGTTCTCAATCTATTCAGGCGACACCAGATGCTACGCGGCAGATGAAACCCTCTTGGTTTTTTCGTCGGATCTGAAGAATAGAGGTTGTCTTTTCCTGCCGTAGCAATAGATCATTAAGCTTTCCACCTGTCCGAGATGAAGAAGTTGTTTAGGTTTGGCGCCTTAGGTGCCTACGGTGGGTTTCGAGAAGCCAATCGCTGTGGAGTAGGGTGGCATAATTCTTTGTGGACGGGTAAGTTCAATAAAATTTATAATCTAATTTAATAAAACCCTGCCATGTAGGTAATATAAATTTTTTATTTACTTAATTTTTTTCTGAAAAAAACACTTAGAAAAATTGTCACATCACTAATCTGTCAAGTGCTACTAAATGCCACGAGTTACCGATGTCTATTTATAAATGACTAGACTAGAAGGATCAAGCGAATTTTCTTGTACCTAGCAGATAACGTTGAAGTAAAAATTTGGAATAATGTCCAAGGAAAGGCACCATTTGAGCTTAGATTGTCCATTTGCCAGTTCCTATCAAAGGCATGAAGGTCATCTCGCCACCGCCTTACCATGACTTTGAGTTCGATTTTCTGGGGCCCAATTGGCGAAAGGACCATCATATTTGAATATGTTTTATGGCACCTTCTGTAGATATCAACCTATACAAATTATTTGAAATATTACAAGAAATCATGAATTTGAAAGTAAATAAAAACAATGTTTTTGTGTCATATAAATGTTCGCTGTAGATAAATTCCTTGCCGCAGTTCTGATTTAAGAAACGATTTTTTTTCCAAATACCTACTTATATACATTATAATGAGTATTATGTTATTGCTTATCATTTTTTTTATAAAACAAACATATTGTAAGAAATATTGGCATTTTATTATATGTTTGCTATAACACTGTACTATCAGCAGCAAAATTGCACGGAGAAATTATGAATTAATTCATTGATAAATTCGCCATGCACTTTTGCAGCTGAAAGTACTTACTTAGAAAAGCGATCCCATTTTCCATTCAACTCTACAAATATGATTTACATCCTTGTTGAAAATTTAACTTCAAAGTCATAAGCTGTCACAGCAACACGTTACCATCAACTTAATAAAATTGTAATGTTAAAACAAACGTTTTAAGACCTTAACATGCTAAAATAAGCATTATTTTAATAATCGACTATCTATTAGTAATAAACACAATATAATTAAAAATCAGCTAGATGACCGCCGAGATATTTGACTTAATATAATACGATTATGTACAGTTGTCAAAGGTGGACACCGACTGTGAAAGATAAACACATATTGATTAAGCATTATTTTAGTTCATCAATGAAATCAAAAATCGAAATGTTAGACTCCCTTCCGTAGACCTGCAATTAAATGTAAATGAGGCAACACTCGGACTACAAATACTGGAAGAGCAATCAGTCTCGATCGAGTTGTGCCTGCTCATTCACTGAAAAGATCGCTCCCAACTAGTACGACCTCCGACGTGTACTAGTTCTTTCTTTTAGGACATTTAATTTTAGTACAGTAATCATCATCATCATCATCATCATCATCATTATCTGTACTAGAGAGCATAATCATTTGGGAGTAGTTCGGCTAGTACGACAGTGCAGGGAATCGTGTTTTTGTACTATTAGTACATGTACTTGATGTACTACACAAAGGCTTAGTCACTCACACAGTCACTCAGAATTAGGCAATTCTCAATTCTTTTGCTCTTTATTTTTCGAATCACGTTAGGAAGGTTGAAGTCTCTACGTCCCTTCTTCCTCTCCACGTATCTCGGTTTTGTCCCACCAAAATCCAATGAAATAAATAAATAATGCAATATCTACAATTAACTCCCGTAACTGGGCATTTTTTTTTCTATGTTATCCACCCCACTGTTTTTGTAACATAGGTATATTTTACGCGATTCATACTCAGAATCGCAAGGTTTTTCCATCCTGATAGGAGAAAAGAAATATCCCAAGATTTCCATACACTTTTCATACAAAGTGTATGAAAAAATGGTAACGGAATGGGAAAAACCTTGAAACACTTTTTTTCTCCTATTAGGATTGAAAGAGCTCGCGATTCTGAGTGGGAACGACAGAAAAATTTCCAAATCCAAAAAAATCTTTGAAAAAAAGGTCCTACTGTCATTGAGAAATGTCTGTAGAAGTAACTATAGCTATTTATAGAATAGAATAGAATATAATATTTTTTATTTAACCTGGCAGTACTGGAGTAGCATACATGCTCACAATAATGTTTCAAGTTAGTATAAAATATAGAATAGAATATAGTATAGGTATAATATTGGTATGTATATCAAAATGTTAATTATAGTTGATTCGTTACTGCTAGCGCCATCTATGCTCCCAATGTATAAAACTTATTGAGTACCGTTACCTGTCAAATAAATCAGTCTGTTGCGAATATTCACGGTGTTTTATTAGGTTATGGGCGTTTCCTAGTTTTTATCAGTTATTTTAGTGTAAAATAGATAAAAAGTGAAAGTTTATTCGCGGTAACATGACTACGAACTATATTGCCAGTGTGCCTAAGTTGAAAGGCAGGGACAATTATGACGAGTGGAGTTTTGCGGCTGAGAACTTGTTGGTGCTAGAAGGGATGGAAGGTTACATCAAGCCGTCAAAAACCTTCGAAGTTAAACCAGTTGAAGACGCAAAAACGAAGGCAAAGTTAATTTTAACTATTGATCCTGGATTGTACGTGCATATCAAGAACACACAGAGCTCAGCGGAATTATGGACTAAATTGAAGACCATGTTTGACGACTCTGGTTTCTCAAGAAAAATAACCTTGCTTCGACATTTGATAAATATCAGACTTGAAAACTGTGACTCGATGTCTACCTATGTCACACAAATGGTCGAAACAGCTCAAAGGTTAAACGGCACAGGATTTACAATCACCGATGAGTGGGTAGGATCATTACTATTAGCTGGTTTGTCCGACCGTTATTCACCCATGATTATGGCAATCGAACATTCGGGTATTTCGATAACTGCAGATGTCATCAAGTCAAAGTTACTTGACATGGAAGTAACGAAAGATTCTGAGGTTGGCAGCAGTGCGGCATTCGTAGCGAGAAGCAAATGTCACTCTGGCAACACTAAGCCAAAGAACTATGGCGGGAGTGGCGGCTTGTCAATGTCAAATAAGAAGACAGTGACAGATACAACAACAAAAGAAGTGATTTGCTACAAATGTAAGTCCAGCGGACATTATCGAAATCAGTGTCCTATGTTGAAGAAAAACGCTAGTAAATGCGTATTTAGTGTTGTTTTCCTTAGCGGGAAGTACAGTAAGGAAGATTTTTACGTAGACTCCGGCGCGAGCGCGCATTTAGTGGTGAACAAAGACTGGGTGAAAAATGCAAACTTTACGCCTTGTTTACCAGAAATCATTGTTGCAAATGAAGAAACAGTGCCTGTTGTTTGTTCTGGAGACGTGGAAATTGTTTCCGATTTGAAATGTCAAATAACAGTGAAGGATGTGCTATGCGTGCCTAGTTTGACAACAAACTTGTTATCAGTGAGCGAGCTTATCAAAAATGGCAACAGAATTAATTTTGATGAGAAACATTGTTACATTAGTAACAGAAACGACGAGTTAGTTGCTATAGCCGATTTGATTAACGGTGTTTACAAGTTGCGACTTCAGAAACAGAGTTGTTTGTTGGCAGCACCAGCAGTTACTGGAGAGCTTTGGCACAAACGTTTGGCTCATATTAACAGCCAAGATTTAAATAAAATGAAAAACGGCATTGTTGATGGTGTGTCTTATGAAGGATCTTTAGACATAACCAAGGCACAATGTGAAACCTGTTGTGAAGGAAAGCAAACAAGGTTACCTTTTACACATGTTGGTACCAGAAGCACAGAGGCTTGTCATAGAATACATAGTGACCTGTGTGGACCCATGGAGGTTAATTCTTTAAATGGCAGTAGGTATTTTATGCTATTTATCGATGACTACAGTAGAATGACTTTTATATATTTTCTGAAGCAAAAAAGTGAAGCTTTTAGCAAATTCAAGGAATTTAAAGTACTTGTAGAGAACCAGCAAGGCAAGAAAATTAAGATATTTCACACGGATCAAGGTTTGGAATACTGCAACCGTGAGTTTGGAACTTATCTCAAGAATGCGGGCATCATACATCAGACCACAAATAGCTACACACCAGAGCAAAATTCAATTCCGGAACGGTCTAATCGCAGTATCGTAGAGAAAGCTAGATGTCTCTTATATGACGCAAAGCTCGACAAGAGATTTTGGGCAGAGGCGGCCAGCACCGCAGTTTATCTGAAAAACAGGTCCATTGTGTCGGGATTGGATAAAACTCCGTTTGAATTGTGGTATGGTTCAAAACCTGATTTAAGCCATATAAGACTGTTTGGTAGTAAGGCGATGGTTCATATCCCAAAAGAAAAGCGCTTGAAGTGGGACAAGAAAGCAGCAAAACCATCGATCTAAACTACCTAGATGCACCATCATGGCTTAGAATGTGTCCGCAGCAAATTGTGCTTGAAAATGTTCTAAGCACAATTGGGCGGTCAGTAGCGCTTCATCCGCCGTGTCGGCAACATGCCTAAGTGCTCCGTAAAAAAGTGCAAAAATAACACCTTATATACGTTAAAAAAGGATGACGTATCGTATTTCCGGTAAGTAATTGTTAATAATTTTATAATGTTATGCATTTGTGGCCAAAATGGCTTCCTAACTTACTAAAAACATTTATTTTCTAGAATAATTAAAGTAAATTCCTTGATTTGGTCTTACGCAGTTTGTCTCTTTCTCTCGCGCTGTACTAGTAATGAGCGGACGGCGACAAAAGATGGATGAAGTGGAACATAGTTAAAAATGGAATGATGGAGTCGCTAATTTATATTTTTTGTAAAAGAAGCCTATTTCATATTATTAGTGTATGTATTTATTTATTATTATGGACCAATAAGTCTGAAATAAATGATTTCAATTCAATAATATTAATACATATCTTATAAATTACTTTAATTATAAAAAGAAACAACCCGGGAATAGCAAATTCGTTTTTAAATAATAAAAAAGGTTTTTATTCCAGATTCCCAAAACAAGACGTTGAAAGGGAAAAATGGCGCAAGATTATAGTTGAGGAGCGGAGAGAAGATTTACCCACACAAAGCTTTGAAAGAAATTACGTAGTAGTATAAATTAATGTCATCATTCAATTCTTCTTTGTTTTAATAGCTACTTAATTCATATTCTCCAAGTGCACCATCCCTCACACACACCACATACAATCCCTCAACTGTTTACCTTCACATAATCGCTACACATACACTCACTACACGCACACACACACACATATGTTATATATATTAGACGACCGGTCTGGCTCAGTCGGTAGTGACCCTGCCTGCTAAGCCGCGGTCCTGGGTTCGAATCCCGGTAAGGGCATTTATTTGTGTGATGAGCACAGATATTTGTTCCTGAGTCATGGATGTATCCTATGTATATAAGTATGTATTTATCTATTTAAGTATGTATATCGTCGTTTAGTACCCATAGTACAAGCTTTGCTTAGTTTGGGGCTAAGTTGATCTGTGTAAGGTGTCCCCAATATCTATTTATTTATTTATAAACATACACACACACACACACACACACACACACACACACACACACACACACACACACACACACACACACACACACACACACACACATATATATATATATATATATATATATATATATATATATATATATATATATATATATATATATATATATATATATATAAAAAAATGTTGTTTGATGTTATGTTTTGCGAAAAACTGTTTAAAAAATATATATATATATATTTTAAACAGTTTTTCGCAAAAATACCGCAAATTTCCTCATTCTCGCCTTTCATCTCATAGCGCGACTCCCATGATGCCTCTGTCCATCCTCGTTCCCAATTTAAAAATGGCGTTTAGATTGTTGCAGCGCGAACGAAATTAAACTTACGTTGGTTGCAATAAGACGTAGATTTGTTTAAAAATATGCACACCTGCGATCTGCGGTCATAAAATTTTATGGCTTTCGCGATGATCACATTTATTAATGTCATAACCGCCAATTGCTTGCATTTGAAATTGAACTCTAAGTACTAAGAAATAACGTTGTTTTTGTAAAAAAATTAAAGTAGTTTTTACTACATTGCGAAGTTTTCGTTTGTCAACTAGACGCACACATTTGCAACTAAGCGATCGGACACTTTTGAGTGTCGAATTTGTAGGCGATAGTGTATCTAGGGAAGTTTAAATCGATGAGCAAAACACATATTAGTGGGATATGGAGAGACAGTGAAGGGTTACAGATTGTACAATCCCTCCAAGAAAACCATTATTACCAGCAGAGATGTCATTGTGATGGAAGGTGAAATGGATGGGAGCGACACTGGTGAGGACTTGGCTCTTTGGATACCTAATGAGGAGGCGCAGACAAGCAGTGTGGAGGAGAAGAGCAGCGTTTCAGTGGGGGATATGCATCCTAATGTTCCAGATGAGGAACATTCTGAACTCTCTTCAGATTCTTCAGTATACGCTGATGGTAATGAGACTTTGACTGAGCCAACGTCAAGTGAGGAGCCAGAACCAACAGTCCAGAGTACATCGACACCAGAACCGAGAAGCAAGCGTGTCAGAAAGCAGCCTGATAGGTATGGCTTTGGCAACATGTGTCTTCCCAGTACTGTTCCAGCTTCAGAGGAGATCACATACTCGGAGGCTCTTGAGGGGCCAGAGAAGGAGCAGTGGAGACGCGCCATATCTGACGAACTGCAGTCGTTCGAGGACAATGATGCGTGGGAGCTTGTCGAGAACCCCGGTAATGTGTCGGTAGTGAAGTGTCGGTGGGTCTTTAATAAAAAAAGTGATGTGGACAATAATGTGCGTTATCGTGCGAGGCTCGTGGCCAAAGGCTTTACGCAAAAGCCTGGTGTTGACTATACAGACACTTTTTCACCTGTTGTGCGTCATTCAACTTTGAGATTGTTATTTGCTCTTAGTGTAAAGTTAGGAATGAGTATAACGCATTTAGATGTTACTACAGCTTTCTTAAATGGTTTTCTCAAAGAAAACATATACATGTCAATTCCTGAAGGTTTTGCAAACAAAAGTGGGGGAAAAGTGTTAAAACTTAAGAGAGCTATTTACGGGTTAAAGCAGTCTTCTCTAGCCTGGTATGAGAGGGTTAAAGATTGTCTTTGTAAATTGGGCTTTAAAAACAGTCAGTATGAACCGTGTTTGTTTGCAAAAACTACTGGGAAAGTTAAGATAATTGTCGGGCTCTATGTAGATGATTTTCTGATTTTTTCAAACAGTGATAGTGAAACTGAAAAATTAAAAAATGTTTTAAGTTCACAGTTTAAGTTAAAGGACCTAGGCCCTGTAAGACAGTATCTTGGCATGAGAATAAATTTAAATAAAAATAAAGATGTAATAACTGTAGATCAAGAACATTATATTGAACAGTTAGTATGTAAATTTCAGATGTCAGAATGTAAACTGCAAACTACTCCTATTGAGCCTAAGTTAAATTTGGAAAAAGCTGAAGGAAGTTTACCTAATGTGCCTTACCAAAAGTTAATAGGAAGTTTGATGTACTTGGCGGTCTTAACAAGGCCAGACATAGCATATGCGGTAAGCTATCTAAGCCAATTTAATAATTGTTATACCAGTGAACATTATAATTATGCAAAACGAATTTTAAGATACTTACAGTGTACAAAAACCTATTGTTTGAGGTACAGTAATAATAATTGTGATTTGCAAGGTTTTGTAGACAGTGACTGGGCAAGTGATGCTATAGACAGGAAGTCTTATACTGGTTTCTGTTTTGTTATGTCTGGATCAGCTGTTTCTTGGCAAAGCAGAAAGCAGAAGACTGTTAGCCTTTCAAGTACAGAATCGGAGTACACAGCTTTGTCAGAAGCTTCTAGAGAAGCTGTTTACTTAAGAAACTTATTACATGAAATTATAGGTGAATATCATGTAATTAATTTAAATTGTGATAATCAGAGTGCTTTGAAATTAGCATCTAGTTGTCAAAGTCACAATAGATCAAAACATATAGATGTACGCTATCACTATATTAGAGATGTTGTTAAGTGTAACTATGTGAATATTAAGTATATACCTACAGAGGAAATGCCTGCTGACGTACTGACCAAAGGTTTGTGTTCTGTTAAACATTACAAGTTCATGAAAATGATTGGTATTGTTCCTTTGTAGATTTATCTCATTTACCCAATTATGTATGGGATTTTTTGTAGTTAAGATTTTTTTGTTTGGATGTGTATCCATGTATAAGAATTTAGCTTATTTTGATAAGTGGGGGTATTGGTATGTATATCAAAATGTTAATTATAGTTGATTCGTTACTGCTAGCGCCATCTATGCTCCCAATGTATAAAACTTATTGAGTACCGTTACCTGTCAAATAAATCAGTCTGTTGCGAATATTCACGGTGTTTTATTATATAAAATATAGAATATCGAATTGTCACTAACATAGGTTAAGAATAGCAATAAGTTACTAATACAATATGGAAATTTATTTCTGAAATAAATGATATTTAATTTAATTTAACCTCAGTTTGGATAAATATAACACAATCTAGATGTTAAATTGGGAGCCCACTCAGCATATTGCCACGGCATGCCGAAGTGCTGATTTTCAGTGGGTCCCGGACTAAATAAACTAAAATAAGTGACAGCACAAATATCAAACAGATGTGGAATACCGCCACTGTACAGTCACCGTCATAAAGAAGTGATGATTTCTGTACCTTGTCGCTTTTAATCGTTTGAAAATTTCGTACGACATTTCAAACAAGACGTTAATATGACAAGGTACAGAAATCATCACTTATTTGTGCCGGTGAATGTACAAGTAAGCCACTTGTTATAGCCTTCTAAGTCTAGAGGTAGACAAGAAATAAAAATAACAAGATAATTTCTTCAACAATAGTGAGAAAAGGAAGTTCCAAATTCAACACTGCATAAATGAGTTTGGGTCTAAGGAGAATTGTTATTAAGTAGAAATGTTATAGTTTGAAAATCATAAACTCAAATAGATACCATACACTAAAGAAAAATTGATCAAGCCCACTGGTGGCAAAGCCAGGAATCGACCCCGGGTCTCCAGCTATTGCGGCTGACGTGATAAACCACTACACTCTCGACATTTCTTTTAGTATAATTATGTTATTTCTGAAGGCTAGCTTTACGACTTTGACCAACTCTAAGGGCGAACAATGTGTGCTTGCACCTCCTATATGAATCCTTTTGCAGGATTAAGATTTTTCGATTCCCTGCTTCGCCACCAGTAGGCTTGATCGCTTTTTCTTTAGTATATGTTATAAGATTGAAAATCATCCAAAGACATTGCTCGTAATGATAGCTTTAATTGAATATAAATGATGTTTAGTAATGCACCCTCTGCGCAAACAGCGTATACGCTCAGCCTGCCCTCCAACAATGGGTAATCAGTTGCAAAATTAAACAACAGCGTTTACTTTTACACGGACAATGGACACTAGAAGAGACTAAAATGCGCAAAACTATATTTTTTCTAATAACTAAGCTCGTACTAATAAATGACAAACTGCTGCAGGAAAATAACACTTCAAAGTATAGTAGGTAATACTTAGTTACCTATTTGTTTTACATGGGGCATTATTTTGCAGAAACCGTGAGCGTAGCGAGTGGCGAAGCCGGGAATCGCACCCGGGTCTCCAGCTATCGCGGCTGATGTGCTTAAACCACTACACCACCCCGACCAGCGAGGTACCCGTTGAAATTTCTCTAAACTAAAAAACCTAATTAAATTCCAATAAACGTCAAAAAAGTGTTGCCATTAAAATGAAATATTTGGTGGATCGGTAAATATTCACAATCTGTAAATGATATACGTAGCTTTTTACTTTATTTATAATATTAAATATAACATTTAGTTGATCTTCTTAAATAAACAATATTATAAAAAACACCAGTAGCAAAAAAAAACAATTAAATTGTTGTATAGAAGAAAAGACCAGATTACAATGGTAATACTTCAGGGTTTAACAACATTTGGTACAAATTAATATTCTCATAATGTGCTTTTACTTAAGAAATTTAAATTTATCTAAGTACCAATTTCAAACTTGACAACTGATCATGTCATGTGTGGCTACCTTTATGGTGACTAGAGAGCGGATTTCATGTAGCGATTTAAATATTAATATGGATATGACTCGCATAATTTATTTTTTTTTCTACACACAAAAAATGTATAAAAGTAAAACCCTTTTTGGATGCTTTTTTGAATATTGTGCAAAAATAATAATGATAATAAAATTAATAAATAAAAAAATGTTTGTAAATTTTTAATAATTTATTTATATAAATTCTTGTAAAAACTTCTATATTACGACTCAAAGAATAGAAAAATGAAAATAATTCGCTTCCTGTATACAAACTCCTTTATTTAGAATAAAATACTTGTCTTTAAATGTAGTTATTTACAAAAAAAAACCTACATTTAAAGAAAAGAAAAATTACATTTACAAAAAATAACATTAATTTAATCATTAGTTAGCGAAGTTTGCGATGTGCGATGTGGATGCGATAGATTGTAAGACCTTATTATAATCCACATGACATGTAATTAAAAAAATGAACTAACATATCCATATTCATATTTAAATCGCTACATGAAATCCGCTCTCTAATGGTGACCATGGTGGTTCTGTAGCGGCCATGATATCTATTGACAAGGGTAACTTCATTCGACATCTGACGTTTGGATTGTTCTGTTCTCGTGGTGATTTTCGTTGTTGAGTTTTTGTTTTCTGTTACGTTTTTGTTGTTTCATTTCGTTATTGTTTCAAGTTTGTGTTTTCCTCGTGGGTTTTGCGTTTACACAAAGAAAATATAGGGCCAACGTGTAGGGTTCTGCAGTGTAATACAGCATTATTCTAGTTCTGTGGGCAATTCACAGCGTCTATTAGCTTCGTAGAGTGTACCAAATTGAGAAGTGTTAGGCGATTAATGCATAGAAAGGATCTCTTAGTTTTAAGGTGACCATTATTACATTTTAGACAATAAAGAATTATATTACTTTATTATTCATTCACTATTATGTTACCTAATGGTTGGTTATTTCTGAACCGTCACAATGACAATTAGTGACAAACCGCCATCTTTGGTAGCTTTTTTGACGTTTATTGGAATTTAATTAGGTTTTTTAGTTTATATTCGTTCGATCCCCGGCTTCGCCACCAGTGGGCTTGATGGCTTTTTGTTTAGTGTATGGTATTTATTTCAGTTTATAATCACAAATAGAAAAGTTAAAGGAAAGCGCATCTTGCAACTATGACCGGCACCCCTGTTTGCGTAGCGTGTAGACCGGCTTATTTGCTTGCGCGTGGATTGTTAACGCAATGTGCAAGCGCATGTGCTAAGTGGTAGTCTGTGAGCCTGATGACTACAGGCCAGAGATTAAAGGAAACGGAACACAAGAAAATGTCTTCATCCACTACTTAAATGCTTCAATCGTCTAAAAATATTTCTGATTGAGAAATAAAATAAAATGTTATAGCATGCTAGTTTTACTTTTGTAAACATTTTTTAAATAATGTTACACCAATCTTGAAAAAGTGTAGGTATTTTAACTTATTAAAAATGTAAAGAAAAAAAAAAGAAAAAATAAGGTGCATTGAAGTTTCGACATAGGCATATGAAGTACTGCTTTACTTACTAGTGCGTGAAAAAAGCAACGTATTACAAAATGTACCATCTTATGTTAACATACAATTTATATAAAATATACATATAAATAAACTAATTTATAATGGCGGTTTAGCGGAAAATGGGCTGATGTTAAGACACTCTCGACAAATGCCGTTGAATATCTAAAGTCTAGTTTTATAAAATTTAAGTAGAGATCAACCTGTAAGCCATACGATAAATAAATAATGACGGTTGATACTACTCAATCTCCCAAGAATTATTAGATTTAGACAACACTATTTTGTAAAGTAAATGTACTTACAACTATTTTCAAGCCAGGCAATGTTAGCAAGGGTGCGAAAATTTGAAGCACTTGATACATGAATATTGATTACTAGCCTTTGCCCGCGGTTTCGCTCGCGTTAAATTCGAAAATTGCTGAATGCTCCATACGAACTTCCACCCCCCATTCTAAGGAAGTGGGGGGATATAAAGAGACAAAAAGTAGCCTATGTCACTCTCTATCCCTTCAACTATCTCCACTTAAAAAATCACGTCAATACGTCGCTCCGTTTTGCCGTGAATGGTGGACAAACAAACAGACACACACTTTGTACATCATTAGGATGGCGGGTACGTGAAGTCATCATGTCCCCACTTTTCTCTTACGACAATATATACCTGAAAGCCATGCTGGTAAACTCACATTCACATATTTTTTTTGAAATTAATGAGTTACTGGAGAGAAAAAGCGGTACCACGGTTCGATGGTAGTGATACTGATTATGATTAAACATGGAGTTGAGTTAAATACCTATGTTTCTTAGGTTATTTAGATTATGATTATAAACTCCTGTATTTAATACTTCTAAAGTCTATGATTGTTACAATTTCTTGTAGACACATTGGCACCGTCTCACCTCCAACGGACCAAGATAAATGCGGGCGCAGCGGCGAAATTTTGAAACGTATTAAATACAAAAGTCTTGGCAAAGACTACCTTTTTGTACCTTTTGGCGTAGAAACTCTAGGTCCATGGAGTCCCAGCAAGAACAAGTTATTCACAGAAATCGCGAAGTCTGGTTGAGGTAACTGGTGACCGAAGAGTTGGCGACTTCCTCGCACAACGTATCAGCATTGCGATACAGCGAGGAAATATCGCCAGTATCCTTGGTACAATGCCTCAAGGGCCCATTTTAGACATCAGCTAGCTTTTAAGTTTAGTCTTAGTTTCTTATACAATACGGTGAACATATTAATGTAAATAAAGAGTTTTATTAATTTCTTGTCAGGCTGTAAAAACAATTTGGTCATGTACAGTCAGCATTAAAAATGGCGGATCAAACTACGCTTCAGAAGTTACTACGATTCTATAACCCCTAAAAAGAGATGCGTGCCTGTACATATAAAAAACAAGTTCAACTTTTTTTCTAACCCCAAATTGCATATATATTATAGGACATTCTTACACAGATTGACTGAGTCCCACGGTAAGCTCAAGAAAGCTTGTGTTATGGGTACTCAGACAACGATATAATTATATAATATACAAATACTTAAATACATAGAAAACATCCAAGACTCAGGAACAAATATCTGAGCTCATTACACAAATAAATACCCTTACCGAGATTCGAACCCGGGACCGCGGCGTAGCAGGCAGGGTCACTACCGACTAGGCCAAACCGGTCGTCAAAGTAATCTACAATCTACGTAATCTATAAGTTTATCTATACGAGTATTTAGGAAGTTATACAGGATGTCAGATTCTTTTGTGCGCTATTTCATCCGCTAACTATTCGTACTGACTGTACATGCATGAATTTATTTTTTCCCGTCCATTTCATCAGGCTTTGTAATTCAGCCTCTGGAGACAAAATGTTACACGTAATTTTAGCACTAACCCGGACAGAAATGATGAAATAGATTTTTAATTAACGGAAGTAGCAACTTTATCGCACACGCCACGGGTTTCATTCCCAGAAACAACAACCTTATATTACCTAATTGGAAGTTTGAACCACTTACAACGTGATATTTTTATTATTTTATACCTATATATAACAAAGGGTATTATTAAGCTTTTACCTTCGCCTATTCAGTATTCTTGGTAACTCGTAAAATTAAAGGTACAGCCGACCAATTGGAACCCTAGGCCACTCTACAACCATGTCAAAATGACAAGCTGTAAGAGATTTCTTACAATCTGATTTATAACGTCACTATTACATAGTTTTATAGTGGCACGTTAGGCCACGGTCGGTCGGTCGGTCGGTCGCTATCGCTGAGTGTGTCAAGTATTTATAATATACTTATAATCCAATACGCAGCTTTAAAATGAAGTGAAATTGAAGGTGAAATTACGTACTAAAAGATTTCCTCAAATATTCAAGTAGATGCTTGTTTAAATTAATATTACAATATAAAGCGAAACAAATTACTTTTTCATAAATTAATCAAAAAATTTTCCTAAGTAAATATTTCCTAAATCGTGATGGGTGGCGGAAGAAAGAGGAGGCCTTTGCCCAGCAGTGGGACACAATTACAGCCTAGAAAAAAAAAAATCTTTACTAAATATAATTTTTTCTTCCTTAAAAACTATGAAAGCTGTCCATTTGAAGCAATTAGGTACGAATTTCCCTAACATCTCCGAGGATAAGATTTAGGTACCTACCTAAATAAGAAAAAATGCTTTAAGATCTTATAAAAGCTATTCCATTACCAAAACATTATCTAGTTTAATTTGTTCACACAAGAAGAAGACTTGAAAACATTGCAATTGCATTAGAAGTCCTTGCATCAAATTGCTTGTATGTACAATCATGGGCAGACCCTTTTTAATTTAAAGTTTTCCTTACATCTCCTGTTAAGAAAAGACTTAAGTGATCGCCGTTTTAATGTAAGAAACGTCCTTTATTTAGTCGTATGTTCTAAGAGCAATCAGACTAAGCCCGCTATCTCCTAGTCCTACGTAAGGAGGATATTAGAACAGCGGCAACAGAATCATTTCACGGACCGTTGACAGCCGCCGGCTCAATATAATGAGTGCAATGTTTACTCGGATCTTATTACTTTGGATGGAATGTTTTAAAAACATATACATATGCAGAAATCTCTGTTTTCATGGCGGAGTTTTGGTCACGGGTAAACAGTTGAACACGGGGACCGTTAGTAAATAATTAGCGTTCCATTCCCGGGGCAGTGGTTGGGATGATTATATAATACACCGCGGAACATGAGAAATCCGAAAAATGTTAACCACAAATTTCTGAGGTAAAAACCTTACCACAAAATTAAAGAAAACATAGTGTACCGATTTTCATAAAACATAGTTAAGAACACTTCCGACTAACTCAGCTTTCAAATAACAAAAATATTTAATCTAAATCGGTTCCGTTCGGGAACTACGATGCCATAGACAGACACACATACATACAGACATACAAACAGACAGACAGACAGACACGTGAAACTTATAACAGTTAAAAAGGAGAAATACGTTTAGATGAATTATACTTATTATCTCCCTCGAGCAAAATAAGTAATGTATCAGATCATCGTTATTTTCTACAAGTAGGTAAAAAGCTATTGTTTTCATTAAGTTAGATAATATTTAGTGATAAATATAATTTTCAAATCCAAACTACCTAGCTTTGTATATCAGAGTAATTTGAAACACATTCCTAACTAGAGAAAAACTATAACTATTATACACTCAAAAAAATCCTTTGGACTTAAACCTCGAATGCATTTCGTTGGGTTGTTACATTTTACGCTGTCTAAACTACAGGATCTGCTGGCCTAGCAAAAGTGACAATCGTTGACGCTAGGTGGCGAAAGAAACGCAGTTTGGCTCTGTCACGTCTACAGAAGAGAGGGAGAGCTAGCTACAAAGCGTAAGCGATTGTGAAGTTGGGTAGGTAACCTGCTCAACTATAATATTGTCCCATATAAGCCGCGGCCAGCACAGATTCTCGCAGCCATTTGCACTCACAAAGATCGAGATAAGCCGCTAGATGAAAGAGATTGAGGGACGCCAAGACATTCTAGAGGTCGCAAACACGTCAAAGCGCAGTGGTGCTTAGACTTTTACAGTAAGTAATCGTACGCATCTGCGTTTACAGGGTTGGGCACAATAAGTGTCCTATTGTAATACATGTCGATATCTATTTAAATATAAGTGATTTTTAGTCAATGTGTATCATTTTAAATCGTCAATTTAATTCTAAATCTAATTCTAAAAGACATTTCCGTTACAGTTTGTTTTATTATTTTTTATAACATTTTTAAAAAGTATTGCCGTTGGAAAATTTAACAGGGAACGTTGCGGATTGGGCGAGATATTAAAGTAACTGAAAAAAGTAAATATCCAGTACTGCTTTGATACTGCATACCAAAAATCGTTTAAGTATAGAAGTCTTTCACTTCTGAAATCAAGTAACTATTTTTTAGGAATTGTATAGTTCGTGTCAGTAAAGTAGCTACAAATAATCATGGGCGATTCACACAAAATTGTGCCTAAAATAAAAAACATTCAATAACATAATATAAATGAAGAGGGAACAACGTTTTGCATACTGAAAAATAACCATAAACTAAAGGACCTAAATAGAAAGGATAATTTATGTATGTACGCTGTTTATTTAGAAAATATAAGGGCTAGATACAAAATGCTATTTACGCGGCACGATGGCCATTTTCCTAAGAAAATGCATTTCAATTTCAGGAGTTCAACAAATGTCAGACTGATGTTGAGTATGGTGTTATATTAAGGAATAGAAACGAAGATATTTTAGCCACAAACGTATTCACTTGAAAGGGCTTTGCTGGAGTCGGCACCAAACCACTGGATTGCACTGCATAATCTCAAAGTCCTTTCAACTGAACGTCTTTACTATAGCAGGAAAGTACGTGAAGCGATTGATATCAGGAAACATCGTAATTTCAATCATTATAATTATTTCGCAACTTCATTCTTTGCGATTTATTGTTTACATATTGTAGTTACGCCCCCACGCATCAGCCTTGCACGGTTTTTTAAAGGTTTATTTTTCTTTTATACTGGCAACACTAAAAAAAAAAAACTTGCTCCCACTCTCTCGGTGTCATGGCAGGTCCACTAACCACCATTTTCCAATCATTCAACGGTTCCGTGCTCAAGCCTTCGCATGTCACGCAACACTCGTCACTCACCGAAGAAGAAACGCCGAGACAACGACTACGACGATAAGCTGGAGCGAAAAACGTTAAAGTGATGCGTACTGCTAATTGCGGGCTGTTACCTTCACGTAGAGACGTTACAAAAGTGATGCGTACTGCTAATTGTGGGCTGTTACCTTCACGTAAAAACGTTACAAAAGTGATGCGTACTGCTAATTACGGGCTGTTACCTTCACGTAAGAAACGATGCGAGCTATTATCCTGGGTAGTCTCTGTCGTAATTCAAGAAAGCTAACATTTGCAAAACCGGTGAAGACCAGTTCGATTTGGCGGCAATGGACCACGTGCTTGACGTCGAGCCTCATCGGGAAGATCGCAGCTGCCTGCTTCGCCAGCGCCGGGGACACCGCACCAGGAGCTATCGACTCGATCCAGCCAAGAACAATCAGTGAAGTTCGATCACAATTATGTGAGCAACTTCATTCGACGCGATTTATAACAACCCACCCTCAATATTAAAAAGATTGTTGACTGACGTCACCCTACCCTACTTTCTACTTCAAAATGGTGAAATAATTCCTCAATATTTATGCTGTAAACAAAATGATTAGAAAATGGCGGTTAGTGGACCTGCCATGACACCGAGGGAGTGGGAGCAAGTTTTTTTTTTAGTGTTGCCAGTATAAAAGAAAAATAAACCTTTAAAAAACCGTGCAAGGCTGATGCGTGGGGGCGTAACTACAATATGTAAACAATAAATCGCGTCGAATGAAGTTGCTCACATAATTGTGATCGAACTTCACTTGGTAAACATTTTTATATTAAAGGAAGCAGGAAGGAGGTTAGCAGACGTTTCTGCTTAATAAAAATTAACTTCACTTGGTAAGTTCGTTTGATCATCAAAAATGACGGGCAAGGGATTTCATCTTCGTGGAATCCAGTGATTAGCAAGTGTACCTAAACGTGAGAAAACTTTCGGTCCCATACCATCGGATGTCGTGAGTGTTGTTGTATGTAGGCAAAATGGCAACCCTAGCGTAAAAGCGACTAATGACAATCAAGTGCGGGTAGTTCGAAAAACTCGTACAGCTAGAAGATGTTGATACAACTCCCAGCCAGTCTACCCGTGACCACGGACGTAATGTCATGTCCGAAACGTCGGGTTTATAATTATAAACGTAAGTTTTACGCGATTAAGTCCCGTTTTAATTTAATAATATGAGTGAAGATCGTGTTAGTTTAAATCAATATACATAGAAAACATCCATGACTAATAATAGGATAAAAATCCAAATGTTTTTTTTCAGAAATGTGAAAAAAAACCGAGCATCATTGTTTTTTTTTCTAAATATGATTTTTTTTCAGATGAACAAATAATACGACTATAATGGTTTTTCGTGATTTGTAACGTTTCAATAAGAATAACATACATTTTAATTCGACAAACATTCAGTAACAGTATACAAACGTTAATTGGGGAATCCCCGATGCAGAGTGGAGCGTGGAGAGGTCGTGGTGTTGCCAACAGTAAATAGCGACAACTGCTAACTACAGATTTCGTAAATGATAGTTTGTTAAAACCAGAAATTAAAATTATTAAACGAAATTCCTTAAATAGACTCAACATTCTGCATATTTATAACATGTAAAATGGTGCAATAAAGAATATTTACTTACTTAGTTACTTAGTTAACAAAAAGGTCAAAAAGTCCGAAAAACCGTTTAAAAGTATTAACTACTTTGCAAATTTTGAGATTTAGTACTTTAGAAAAAAAACATACTCCAGAAAAAAAAAACTGTTATTTTTTCACGGTTTTTTTCATGTTTTTTTTTTCAAGCCAGAAAAAAAACCGTTTTTTTGCAACCCTACTTAGGAACAAATATCTGTACTCATTACACAAATAAATGCCCTTACCGGGATTCGAACCCGGGACCGCGGCTTAGCAGGCAGGGTCACTACACGCTAGGCCAGACCGGTCGTCAAACCGGACGAGACGGACGGGTCGGACGATGACTCGGAGGAAATATAGACTGGAGTAGCCTTCATGTTGCGTCTACGTACAAATAATTCTGCCAAGATTCGCGGGAGGTGAGGAAATAACACATGTAAAGGAGTACTCACAAATGCAAAAAATATTATTGTCAATACACACGCACATTATGATAAAAAAATAACACATGCTCATTATGATGATCAATGTCTCATTACGATGTCAATATTATTATATGCTCTATTCTAATTGAAATTAGGTTAATTCTTACAAAATATATAAATGAAGTCTCGTGGGGAGTGCGTCTTTTTATGAATAAATTGATACATAAATATCGACCCTATTGTAAACCACATTAGGTAACTTCTTAAACAGCAAAAAATCGATGTCTCGTGGGGAGTGTTCGTGACGTAATTTCTACCCACCAACAAATTTCAAATCGATTGCATTCGATCACATAAATCGATATTCGATGACGTATGACAAAAATATTATCATTTAGATAATAAAAACAGTAATATAATAATATTAAAATTACTTACAAATGGAATATTATGCCATCTTTTTGCAAACTTGAGGTATTTGAGCGCTTATTACAAGTGTTCACAGCACACGCAGGCATTTTTAATTACCAGTGATATGTGTCGTGGCGATTCTGTGAATGAGCATGAATCGATTGTGAAATCGTATTTACGTGACTTTATGAACATTTGTTCAAGTTTTTTGGCAGAGGGGTAAGTAACTGAAAGGCTACTCCAGTCTATATTTCCTCCGAGGACGATGATGATGACTTTCGGTTAAAATTGTTATTAACAAGTTTCCTCCTCCGAGCTGCGGTATTACGCGAGAGCGATAGAGATAGATAGCTACGAAAGCGATATTATCGTGAGCGTTTGTGCATTCGGATGATACGCACACTGTTTTATTTATTTTACTTTGTATACAAAAAAGAGATGCAGCGGATTTATTTCGGTATTCAGCCTATTTGGCCACTTTGCCAAATGTTCATCAATCACCATTCAACCGTTCCAGGTCGAAACTTCGGAGGGCCAAATTCTCTACTGAAAAACGTTGTACGATACACGTGCAAAAAGGAAATTCGTAACTGGTATCAATTTTAAAACACGACCGAAGGGAGTGTTTTAAATCGACACGAGTAACTTTTAGCACGTGTAACGTCCGACGTTTTTCAGTACAGATGGACCACCGAAGTTTCGACCTGATATATAATGAACCACTTCTCGTACTAGTTAGTGCGCAAAAAGAAACACCATATGTGTACTGAAATAGTACAATTCGTTATAAGTGCAAGAAGTATGTCATTACGCACGTGTGACGAACGACACTACTAATTTACGTCGTTAGCGTACTTTTTACACACTAGTGCGTAAAATGTAACTTCTCGCACGCTAAACAGCCAAAAAACGGGCACTTTTTGAGCGACTGTATTAAAATAGTACATTACGATACAAGTGCGTAAAAAAGGAAGCTCGAAACGAGTGGCGATAAATTAAAACACGACCGAAGGGAGTGTTTTAAATCGACACGAGTTACGAATTTCCTTTTCGCACGTGTATCGTACGACGTTTTTCAGTACAGATGAGCCTCCGAAGTTTCGACCTGGCATATAATGAACCACTTCTTGCACTAGGGCGTATAAAAAACACCATCTGGTACTGAAAAAGATATTTTGCAATAAGTACAAAAGCATTTACAAATTTACAGAAGTGATTTGTACCCTCTCGGGATCGTAATAAAGTACGTATGGGATTGCCCTGAATAAGTTATAAAGAATGATTTATAAGCTATAAGGGCAAACGCAAACGTGGGTACGTATATTGAATGTCTAATAAATGAGCCCATAGATGATAACTACATTCTAAAGGAGACTTAAGGCTCTCTTTTATACAAAGTTTCTTTTTATACTACGTCGGTGGCAAACAAGCATACGGTCCGCCTGATGGAAAGCGGTCACCGTAACCTATGGACGCCAACTCAAGGAGTGTCACATGCGCGTTGCCAACCCATTAGAAACCTGTATACTCCCTTTTGCTGTGTTAATCACAACAAAAAGAAGTGTACAAGTTCCAAGGAGGGTTCGAGGTGCCGATGACTCGAAGGACAATAGACGGAACAAGTTAGTTCCGTAGGTCCTTCCGTCACCAGCACACCGCACCCTCGCTGAGCTCTTGCAGCCTTACTCACCGTACACCGTACAGTTGAATAACACCATCTCGTTAAATTCGATAGGACCTTAGGCTCATTAGCATAAGCTAACCGGTGAATGACTTTTTGTTAAATTCCAACTTGGATAAAGGCATGAATAGACATTCTCACTGCAATGGGTGATAAAAGTGAATTCTCGAATATGTTTCAGTCGGTACGTATTTCGCGCCGTAAAGTCTGTGGAACAGCGTCCTTGGGACTACTACATGGTTAAAGGAAGAATTTTCAGCGGTAATATAGATGTGGCAAGGAAGGAAATTTTACAGAAGGAGGCAGTTTAAGAAAGAAGTGGTTTTTGATAGGCCGGTGTAGGTGATGGAACTACCAACCTCCGTGCTGCGCGCGTGATGGCAGTCTGGCCGGTGCGGATGCCGCTGCCAGCGCACGTCTTTTGTCTTTTTGGACGGCAAGTCATCAACAGGCAGGCATGTAGAAGGCGTCCATAAAAATCGATAATTGAATTAGAAATCTCGACATACACTATGTAACATAATTGCCGAAGATAAATCCTACGGCTTATACATTACCTTCTATAGTACCTTTAATTTTCATGGTGTTTATTTTAAAGGAAGGAAGTGGTATTCGTAACCGCTATTCGATACCGGTTATGCTCTTAAATGGATCACCAGCATTAATGTTACATCCTGTATAGTGCGGTTTGTAGATTATTTTTATATTTTTTTTTTTATTTGGTTCACCAACAACTGTTTACACTGGCCTATAAAATATTGGAATCTATACAAGCAAATGGTTTACAGACTGCAACAATTACTTACAGGTAAACACAGCATGCGTTTCATACAAAGAAATACTAGAAAAGGTCCCGCAAACAATAACTTATTAATATATAATTGAGGTAATTGATTTTTCTACAGATGATTCAGTACACTAGATGTGGATAGATAACTATGTAGGTACTTGCTGTTTAAATTTACTTAGCGAGTCAAAATGTATGTCAGTGTGATCACTACACGCATTAAGAAGCTTACAGAACCGCGGCACAGGCGATCTGCTGCCATAAACAGTTCGTCTGAGAGGTGGACATAGAGGAGTAATGGGGTTGCGTGGAATTCGAGCCGGAGCGCGGAAAGACAATAGTTGTAATAACTCTAAACAATCTACTTTTGACCTCAACAATTTGTACAAGAAAATGGCATCCGAAATTCTAAAACGTAATTCTAAGGAGTCCATCCTAAAATGTTGTAATCTACTTTTATATGAGGGTTTTTTTTTAAATACCAGCAGAAAATGATATGTGACATACGAACCGCTTTTGTACACGCTCTATGCTGCCGTCCTAAGGTAAAAGGCAGCTATTCGACATTTTGCCGAAATTGACTTATTGTAATATTCGTAATGTACAGGTTAAGCTGCATCGACCACTTTTTTCCGTTTTTCGATATGTTGCCTAGTTTCCGAGAAAATTTCTCTAAAAAGGCAGTATTTGCACTAATTTTCCAAGATTTCCTAGCCAAAAAAGCAGCTATTTAACAAAACTAAGCTAAATCAACGTATATGCAGATATACGTTTTTTTACGCTCTGGTTAGGTTGACATGTTATCCAGTATTACTAGCCTAAAAGTACGTAAAAGTGAAAAACTAGGCTAAAAATACGTACAAGACGTTATACGTAGTTTTAGCGTAGGATTTTGATCAATTTTTTAAACTGATACTAGTCTAAAAAAGCGTATATAGGTACATTTTTTCTGTAAAAAATGTCAAATACGTCATTTAAGCCTAGTATCGCTCGATTGTTTTACAACACAATATTAGTCTATAAAAACGAATAAGTGTTATACGTTCTTCTTATTTTGTATGGGTGTCATATTAAACGTAAAAAAACTTTTAAAATGAGTGAAAGTGCTGAAAACTAGCCTATAAAACAGTATATGCTCCAACCTTTGTCAATCCACCCGCCAGCCGAAAGATACTTTATGCTATGGAAAAGCCATCAGTGACGAGCTGCGAGCACCGGCGCAGCTTGTGGCTGACAGTACGAGAGCGCAGCTGGCTTTTTCGCGCGAAATATTGATCGAAACCAAACGAAGTTAGGAAAAATACTGAATGATTGCATTTTTGATACGTTTTAACAATAATAACTATTGTTTACATTTCCTACATCATTTCTATTGTCATTTTTATTCGAGATACAAACATTTAACTCGATTTTCAGATATTATTGCTCGAAAGCAAATACGTCTTTTTAGCGTAGTTTGCGGTGGGAAAGTTGTTCGTATATAGTTTTTTTTGCAGCAAACACTATATGAGGTATATTAATATTCCACGGTTTAAGTATTTAACGTTATCCTTTTTGGTTTAATTTACAGTAAAACAAGTAAATAATTTGCAATTAATGAATGAGAACGTTAGAGATGAATGTTGATATAGAGAGGGAGGGGTAAATCCAAACAACGATGAATGGATTATGTGAAATAGGATATTAGAGAGAAAGATAATATGAGTGTTGAGATGACGAAAGAGGAGAATGAAAGAGGAAGACCTGTTCTACCTACCCCACATAAAATGAGATAAGGGTATGAGGAATAAGAAGGAGAAGTATTGGCAGTAGTCTACATTTTCAACTATGTTTTATTTTACAAACATGGAATATTAATATGAATATAATAGGAAATTGAATATGAAAATAACCATATTTTTGATAACCAGTATCAAAAAGCATAGGCATGTTCGTGTGAAAGTTAGGCCTATATAATAAACTTACGGGGTCATCTGCCACTGTTTCCAGAAAATCCATTAAATGACTATTTTGTTGTAGTCGAATTCAATTTATAACTAATTATTTTGATTGACTTTGATTTTGATACTCTCTATAAACTTTTGGATCGCAATTTTTGTATTGTAACATTGTTGAAGATTTTTATGGTTACTAATCCAGTCATTTCTGAATTGCTCGATGTTATCTGTTTCTTAGCTTAATTCATTTCAGGGTAGTTCGACGGATTTAATGTTTTCGCAACAAACTCGACATCATTCTCTTGATACCAGACCGGTACTTGGCGAGCGTAGTGAAAAGCAGCTTAATCGGACCAGAAGAATATTATTGATCCCTGTACTTTCATATAATTAAGCAGAACCTGCTTATGAAGGCATTCCTTCTTGTAAATCTAGGAATGTAAGTTTCCTTAAACAAAAAACGAATGGACAAATTGCTTGCCAAACCACTTTTTGCCCAAATTTTTCGCAAAAAATTTTATCGTAGGTATTTGAACCCTATCAGAGGTTGAGGTACCTCTTGGTCGTTTAACTTCCGAGCTCGAGTTTTGACGGGAGATTCCTGAGTTTGGATGCGTTTTGGATGTATTTGTTTCATGTATATAACCAGCCGCAGTGAATGACGCTCTTTAGCTTACTGAACTATTGCTACATATTCGCACAATCTCTAATAGAAATTGGTAAAATTGTTTTTTGTTTGCAAACTGTTCGTCACATAATAATTATATTATCTTTTTCTCTAAATTTTTTTATAGAAAAGAGCCAGGTTTTTGGAGCGACCATGAAATTCTTCTAAACTGTATGTGTATAATTCATGCGAAACCATTTGGTAGTAGGTAGTGTAAACTGCTTTCTAACTCACATCTTGTGCGGCCAATTTCATAGTCATCCAAATCCTTTGCAGATAGATTGGTCACAATTAAAACCCGTTGTTGTTCTACCTCTCATCTTGGCATTAAAATTACATATTTATAATTTATTTTGCCTCCAATTCTCAGAAGTGACGCGATAGATTGACATATGATATATGATATAAAAATTGTCCTTTTTTTCAAAGCAAAATAACAAATTGACCTTTTTTATCATTACTTACTAACTTGTTTCCATTAGCAACGTAAGAAAGTTTCCACAAAACTCCGAATTAGTACACGTATGTTTAGTATACAGACGGCACTCTTATCATCTAGGCTTTGAGGAAAAATGACGATTAGATACTAATGATTGACTACTTACTGACTAATTTAAAAGAGCAGGTATTATTGTGTACTGTAAAAGTTTATTATATTATATTTATCACTATCCAAAAAGAATCGATAAATCTAGTTTTTTCTTTAAGTAAATAGGGACAGAATGGCGTTTTCTTGTTTCTTTAATACATACGTTTTTAAACGACGTATTTGCATTTTGTTCCAATTTCTTCCAAATATACTAATCTATAAAGCCGTATATACGATTTTTTTGATAGTATGCGTTCTTTTAGACTAGCAGTACAGTCGAAAATCTGGAAAACTCACTAGGATACTAATTAAAAAGGCCGAATAACTACGATACTGCCTTTAACTTAGAATCTCGAGTACTAGATGAGCATTGTTGCTAAGCAATAAGATAGTATGTGATTATATACGGCGTTATAGCCTAGTTTAAGAGAAAATCCTAGATTAGAACACCGTATAAAGCATGTTTTACCGCTTTTTTGACTAGTAATATCTACCATTTTTGAAGCTTAATACTATGCAAAAAGGCTTTTATCGAATTAAAAAAAAACCAGTCGCTGTACAAACATACAAATAATGTCTAAAATAAGTAAACACTTATACCTACTATATACAAAAAGAAATAATGAAAAAAGTTAATCCGTTTTGTAGAAATTCAAAAAAGAAGGTTTTTTGCGATTATCTCAAAACTAGCTTTTGTCGAATAGCTGCCTTTTACCTTAGGACGGCAGTATGGGTTGCATAGTGCGGACGCCATACTACACTGCAGTATTCCATGACACTTCTCACATAGCTGTTGTATAATAATATTTTTATGGTTCCTGATTTGAAATTATGTATGTATGTATGTATGTATAAGCTTTATTGTACATAAAGGAAACAAAAGAGACACAGTTACAGAGTCAGTAATATACAATGTTAGACTGCGAGCACGGATCAATCAGTGCTCTCAAGATGATTGTGTCGCCTCTTGCGCCGCCTACGCTGCGGTTATTTACATCAGAGTCATCACGAACAATGAGATTAAAGTAAGCCTAGTCGCTGCCAAAACGAAAGTCTCTCCTGTGAAACAGGTCTCATTGCCGCGTCTTGAACTCTGTGGGGCTGTCCTACTCTCAAAATTGATACCAAATGTAAAGTCAAGTCTAAATGTTGATGACAATTCTGTGTTTGCTTGGACAGATTCCACGATAGTTTTGGCTTGGTTGCGTAAAACTCCAAACACTTGGAAGCCATTCGTCGGTAACCGCACTACCGAAATCTTGAATGTTACAAATAGTAGTCAATGGCATCATGTCAAGTCTGCGGATAACCCCGCTGATTGCGCCTCACGCGGTATCAGTCCGGACGAACTGATGCAGTCACAGCTATGGTGGGAAGGTCCAGCCTTTCTTCGAGAGTCTGTTGAGATTTGTTACCCTAACTTCACTATACCTGAAACCACACTCGAAGCTAAACCGAAAGCAAAAGTTAGTTATTTATGCACCTCTGAACATGATGAATGTACCACGTATCTCAATCGATACTCAAGTTTACTTAGACTCATACGTGTGACGGCCTATTGCCTTCGATTTCTTCGGTCATGTAAAGATAAAGTTCTTAAAAAGAATAATAACACATCATTAACTTACCTCACTTCTAGCGAAATTAAAAATGCGCTGAAAACTTGTATTAGAATGTCACAATCTGTTTACTTTGAAAGAGAAATAGGCTTGCTATCACAGAGTAAACCTATCCCAAAAAATAGTCACATTCACTCTTTAAATCCAATAGTAGACAATGATAAAATTCTTAGAGTCGGTGGCCGACTTGTAAATGCTCAAATACCACTCGACATGAAGTCACCTATAATATTACATCACAAATGTAACTTAGCAAAGTTAATTGTAATTGATGCTCATGTGAGAACACTACATGGTAGAAACTCGCTAACATTAAATCTTGTTCACCAAAAATATTGGATTTTAAGAGCGAAAAACTTGGTAAAAAAGGTGATTAGATTATGTAAACCATGTTTTACTCAAACTGCACAAACTTTGACGCCTTTGATGGGCAATCTACCACAGTGCAGAGTTAATCCTTCACGTCCGTTCTTGACCAGCGGCGTAGACTTTTGTGGTCCGTTTACGCTGAAACTGTACTCTGGTAGATGTACCAAAACTTGTAAAGCTTACATAAGTGTGTTCTTGTGTATGGTTACAAAGGCCATTCACCTTGAGCTTGTCAGTTCGCTGTCAAGTGCTGCGTTCTTAGCAGCCTTCAAACGGTTTACTGCTCGACGCGGGCACTGTAAAGAGATATGGAGTGATTGTGGGACTAATTTTGTAGGCGCGTCCAAAGAATTAGACCTCGCGTTCAAGAACAGTCGATCAACTGTTGTTGAAGAAATCTCCCAGCTGCTAGCTAACGACAGCACAACTTGGCATTTTATCCCCCCTGGCGCCCCCCACTTCGGAGGATTGTGGGAGGCAGGAGTTAAGTCCGTAAAAGGACATTTAAAGCGCGTCGTAGGCGAATCTTGCCTAACCTTTGAGGAGTTTAGTACTCTAGCTACACAGGTCGAGGCTTGTGTCAACTCTCGACCTCTTACGTTGATTAGTTCTACCGTTGATGAACTCCCGTTGACTCCTGGTCATTTCTTGATCGGTGAGGCACCGGTTACTATCCCTGAAGAAAGTTTCGTCGACACTCGACCTGACTATTTAAACCGATGGCAAAAGGTGCAACGTATGGTACAAAGTCTGTGGCGACGCTGGCAATCTGAGTACCTTACTATGTTGCAACATCGATACAAATGGTCCCAAAATCACCCCGACATAAATGTTGGCGCGGTTGTCTTAGTTAAAGATGATCGCTTACCTCCAGGTAAATGGCTTTTGGGACGAATTGTGGCGAAGCACCCAGGAGCAGACGGCGTGACTCGTGTAGTTTCCTTGCAATTCAAGGATCGTGTATTCAAGAGACCAGTTACTAAACTGTGCCCTCTGCCACTAGCTGCTTCAGAGCCTTAGTTTTTAAGTGATAGTTTATAGTTTTCTTTGTGTAGATCCTCACTCTCTTTAAGTGTAGATGTTTGTATTTTCCACTTAAGGACCCATATGGTCCTTGGGCCGCGGCATGTTTAATGAAAAAGCCTACAAATCTGGTCAAATTCATTCAACTGGCAATATTTACTCAGCTACCCGTTTTTGTTATTTTCTTATAAAAGTCAATTGAGGGTGGATGAAAAAATCAGATTTGAAGTTTAGTGTTAAAGCAATCCTTTGTCTCGCTGTTTCTTTTAATAAAGTTTTTGGGTTAAAAAAGTGGAGTTTTAACATGTTTGGTCCTTCGATTATTACATTTCTTATGACAAATCCTAACATTTTTGATAATTTCTTAATAACGTTTTCTATGTGAGGTAAAAATGTGAATTTTTGATCGAAAAGTACACCTAGGTCACGTACTGTGCTCACCTCCTGAATAGGTGTGTCGTTGATGTCATACTTAGAATCTATCGCGTTATGTTTTCTAAAGAATTTTATATGCATGCACTTGTTCGCGTTTAAAAACATTTTGTTATTATGACACCATGACGACCCTGCCCAAGTCAGCTTGCAACAATTTTACATCAATATCGGAGATAATTGATGTAGACACATTTGGCTGTTGGGACATACACGGTCATGAGGAAACCGAATAATTTGAACAGCGTATTCTTGATCCCATTTAAAGACTACTATATCATTATAAACTTTTCTGGATTTCACCTAGTTTCAGAGTTGTTACAAATTAAAAAATATATATAATCGTTACTCAGTACAAAAGGCCTGTTTAACGGTGTTGAGGCCATTATGGAGAATAGTTTCAATATGCTGTGTTAAGTACACAGCAAAAAGGAGTGTACAAGTTCCAATGAATGAGGGTTCAGCTTGCTGACGACTCAAAGGACAATAGACGAAACAAATTAGTTCCGTAGGTCCTTCCGTCACCCTCGTTGAGCTCTGGCAACCTTACTCACCGGCAGGAACACGACACTATGAGTAGAGTCTAGTGCTATTTGGCTGCGGTCTTCTGTAAGGCGGAGGTACTTCCCCAGTTGGACTCTGCTCTGGATTCGAGCGAGATGATATCCACTGTGCTGTGCTCTACCACACAAAGCGGAATATCGTCACTACTTTAAAAAAAACGTATCTTCGTCTGTCAATGAAAAGGAAATTGTAGTATGTATGGAATGCATATAGACTTACTGCGTTTTAACTTTGAGTAGCAGCATGAGATACGTGATTTTTTCATAGTAGTGACGATATGCCCTACCTCCTGCCATGTAGGTGGTGGCAAACGACGGTTCGTATTCGATTAGTAGGTATACCATATCAATAGCTTCCTAGATCTCCTATCGACGTCTGTCTGTTGCTCAGAGACCATTATTCTGGTATTAAATGGCCCATCCGCCCGACTCAGCGACACCGTTAAACAAAATTTTATTTCCACAATAATAAAAGTTTTACAAGCCTAGCCGAATTACTTACAAATGGCTACACGTAATTGTAATTTACGTTACGGGATATGAAATCTGGATGTTCATATTTTAAGAGTTTTGAATGATTCACGGTTATTTTTAACCCCCGACGCAAAAACGAAGGGGTGTTATAAGTTTGACATGTCTGTCTGTCTGTCTGTCTGTCCGTCTGTCTGTCTGTTTGTCTGTCTGTGTGTGTGTCTGTCTGTGGCATCGTAGCTCCCGAACGGATGAACCGATTTTGATTTAGTTTTTTTTGTCTGAAAGCTGAGTTAGTCGGGAGTGTTCTTAGCCATGTTTCATGAAAATCGATTCACTATGTCACGGTCGGGGGTTTTTTCAAAATTTTAATCATTAGACTTATATTGACCGGGATATAGACCGTGATTACCTTTTTGATTTTTGTCGAGCTCCCGAAATTTCGACGCAGTTGCATGCATCATGATAACGGAAAACGGTTCATATTTTGTTTTAAGGATACATGTGGTCCTTTGATTTGAAACATACACCCTGTTTTTATTGAATTCCGTTAACTTTAAGAGATGGTTCTTTTTAGATCAAATGCAATTAATTTATCTAAGAAACTAACGTCTTTAACGGTTATCGAGTTATTAAAAAAAAAAAAAAATACTGAACACGTGTGTGACAGCCTTTACCACTTCCCAGTGTTATTTGTTTTGACATGTGCCGTCAGTCACTTGATTCTAACTTGAATATTATTATTAAGGGTCTCTTACACTAACTAATTCATTTATTATGTATGAAAACGATGAAAAGTTTTTTTTTGCGAATTTAACTAAAACTGATATAGAACTTGTAGAATTTAACGGAAAACAAAAAAAAAACACGGTGTATATAAGTATTATTATAATGGTTAGATTAGATGGTAAAAAGGTCTTTTAAAACGGAGTTTGCGGGTTCAAACCCGGGCTCCTACCAAAATTAGGTTTTTGAATCTTGTTTGCGAAATGTTATTTGATATTTGCCAGTCACTTTTCGGTAGAAGAAAACATCGTGAAGAAAATGGACTAATCTCAATAAGGTCTAGTTACCCTTAGGGCCGGTTGCAATAAGCCATCTGTCACCGTTAAAGCATTAGTTAAATTTGATTGTATGGGAAGTTCCATAGACCTCTGCTGCGTGACGATGATGTCACATTGTGTCTGTCAAATGTGGTTGTTACAACTGGCCCTTAGGGTTAGATGGTCAGATTCGTCCGTAAAAACTAGAGGAGTGTTATTCTTCAGGAACACTTAGTTAAAACAGCGTGGAAATCCCTTGAGTAGTTTTTGAGTTTATCGTGAAAAGACAGATATACAGACGCGGCAAAGGACTTTGACTTCATACCACTTATCGGTACGGGTAATGACCTTAGCGCTGCGATAAGTGTATAAATAGGTATGTACTTTCATATGATATTACCAGTTTTATTACAAGTTTTTGTTTATTATAACAATCTCGTTTGATTTACCAAAAAAGGCTTGTAAGAAATTCGTGAAAGAAATATTTCAATAAGCGAAATTCACCGGAAATTGAATCCACTGAAGATTTCCTACGAGAATAATGCATATAGAATTGAGGATGTAAAAAAAACCGAAAAGAGTGGGTTCCTTTTCAATGTTATCTAGTGATTTTGACCATGACATTTGAATATATTAAATACTAGCTTTTGTCCGCGGCTTCGCTTGTGTTAAGTTCGAAAATTGTGGAATACTCCATACAAACTTCCACCCCTCCTATTTTAGGGAAGTGGGGGTTTGAAAGAGATAAAAACTAGCCTATGTCAATCTCCAACCTTTCAACTATCTCCACCTAAACAATGAAGTCGGTTCGTCGCTCCGTTTTGCCGTGAAAGACGGACAAACAGACAGACACACACGCTTTCCCATTTATAATATTAGTATAGATAAGCAAATACATAATTATATGCTACTGTAAGTTAAAACAAGGGACAATGTGTGGACTTTGGCGACCAGCCTGTATTATTCAAGACAGGACTGTCCCTTGAGCATGCTTGGCCTGAACGCATTGCGACATACCACGGAGGTATCCACACTAGAGGTAATTCGGCTATTTTTTTCCGTGTATTATAGACTATTTAGTACGTGAATCAACTTTTTCTTGCCTTATCGCCATGGCTACGGTCTCCTGAGTCACGCTGGTTTTATGCAAAATTATGCTACTTAAACTATGCAACTATGCAACTATGTTTGTGTGTATGTTTTGACGACCGGTCTGGCGCAGTCGGTAGTGGCACTGCCTGCTACGCCGCGGTCCCGGGTTCGAATCCCGGTAAGGGCATTTATTTGTGTGATGAGCACAGATATTTGTTCCTGAGTCATGGATGTTTTCTATGTATATAAGTATTTATATATTATATATATCGTTGTCTGAGTACCCACAACACAAGCCTTCTTGAGCTTACCGTGGGCCTCAGTCAATCTGTGTAAGAATGTCCTATAATATTTATTTATGTTACAATTATAATATCATACTTTTCTGATTTAAATTAAATTACATTTTTTTCCTCTGACCGGAAAGCGTCAAATTTCGGGCCGCTGCGCTAAACGAAGTTAGAACAGAAAAAATACACATTGTCCTGTAATAGAGGTGTGCGCCGGTGGCTAAATCGTCGGCGGCGGCGTCCGGGCCAAAAATGGCCGGCGGCGTCGGCGTAATCGGCGTGATCGGCGTAATAATTAAAAACATGTTATATTTAAAAAAAAACGGCACTTCTATAACCGGCGTTACAAAGTACATAAATAAACTTTTTATCATGAGCCCTGTGACACAATTTCATGTTCTAATGAAGATTTTAGCAATATTAATAGCAAATTATTTCGTTTTTTTCTCGAAATTTGTCACTAAGTTGATATGAACTGCCGCCGCCTCCGGGCATTTTTGCCGATTATTAAACGGCGTGACCTTGGTGGTTACTAAACTGCTCAAACTTGGTATTTGTATTTGCACTATTTGGATATATTTTTGGACTTTTTTGTGCAATATTTGTTACAATTTGCCAATAAACTTTACTATTAATAAAATATTTGTTATTCAGCAGTAAGAAAGATGAGGGACTTCAGTATGAAGTTCTTAATGGCATGCGAAAAACTGATGGGCATGCGGGGAGATCTGTGTGCGATTTTGCTCTGGCTTATGTCTTGACTATAACCACATGGTTACAGCGCCTACGAAAGCACCAGGTCTGGAGAGCCAAGACTCTCCCTGTTGGATCTTCAGCTATTTTTCCATCTGGATGACTACCATGTATTATTCAAGATTTCAGAGCTCCTCGAAAAATACCTATGTGCCCATCGCGTCGGCAAACTGCTTGTAGCCACTGTGTGTAGAACTATAGTTTAGAATGGGACGCGATGGTTTTTTGCGTCCTAGATACTCATAGAGGTATACTACCCAGGTTGGCTTCACTTTGCGTGATCTTAATTTCGTTGCTGATCTGGTTTTGCAGGAATTAAAGCTTTTCATTATAATTCTGTGTGATTACAACTACCAGCAAGTGCCAACCTTCATTTAATCGTAGGTATTTTGTTTTTTTATGTGCTTAATATGTGACCCACTGCTGGGCAGGGGCCTGTTCTTTTTATCCCCACTTATTACAGTTTGCTGTCCGCTCCTGCCAGTCATTATAAAAATGCATCGAGGTCGTCCTTTTATCTCTTTTTTTGGTCTTTCCCGGCCGGGCTGCGGTAGCACGGTAACCATTCGTTGGTACTTTGGACTACCGGTCCTGGTATATATCGCATTAACAGATGGAAAATTAATCAGTGCTAACATTGCTACACGACGCAAAAAACAAAACCAGTTTTCTGGATCAACTATCTGCATCCAACTCAAATTTGTATGCCGAGAGCTATATGCTGGACATCTCTTGCCACCATAGTTGTTTGTAAAGCTCTTTTTTTTCTCGACACTCATCAATTGGCTGGGCACAATGGAATTCCTGTGGTTGTGCTGACGATGTGTGTTCCTCCGACTATTATTGGGGGGGTATTGTGGGCCTTTCCGCGTCACGCCGACCAGCAGTGATCTATTGTGATGGCTCTTTGTGATTAAATAATCTTCTAATGGCCGTTGAATCCAGGAAGTTCAAGATTTTTTGGACTGTAAGGTCTTGTACCTCATAGGGTTGCAGTGCTCCACCGATGCTAATGCCTCTTTACCAGCTTCCAAAGGTCCTCATAAAGAAAGAGTGCCTTGCAGATTCACGATAATTTAGAAAATAAATTATTTAATGGAAGCCAACAATGATAAAAAAATATTTTGTGCTATCAACAGATAATTATTAGGGTAATCAGTGTTTTTCCTATCCCGTGTTCATTTACATGTGTTATTTAACTCACTGTTTATATAAGGAATGATTTTTATATAAGGAACACCATAGTACTTGTACAAGTAGGTACAAATTAGAGTTTTGAACTCTCAATAAAAGAAAGTTCCAAATTCAAAATCGCAAAAAATGGCCTGGGACTTACGAGGTTTAATTCAAGGTCACGCCAAATTTACTCCGGAAACACGCCGCCACCGCCGATTTTTGGCAAACGCCGTTGCTGATCAATTTTTAATCGGCACACAAGTCTACAGAATGAATAACACAGAACAAGCCAAAAATTAGTAATTATTTTCACTTCGATCTCACGCCGATTTCACGCCGGTGAAATGATCGGCGGCGTCGGCGTGGCAAAAATGACCGGCGGCGTACGCCACGCCGGTCGGCGCACACCTCTATCCTGTAAATCAGAACGCCTCGGATCACACATTTTTTGACCTTTCGCCTGGGCCAATAATGGGGAACTTGACTGTTTTTAAAATAAAATATTTTATATCATACACAAAATAAAGCAAGAGGTAATTGTAATATGAAAAACATGGACATTGGACAGAAATTATTTTTAAATACAATTTATATTTAATAACATACATACAATCACGCCTGTATCCCATAAAGGGGTAGGCAGAGCACATGAAACTACTAAAGCTTCAGTGCCACTCTTGGCAAAATAAGGGGTTGAAAGAAAACGAAACTGTGGCATTGCAGTGACAGGTTGCCAACTTGCCAGCCTCTCGCCCACGCCACAATTTAACCCAAATCCCATAGTCGCCTTCTACGACACCCACGGGAAAAAGGGGGTGGTGAAATTCTTAACCCGTCACCACACAGGCAATATATTTAATAAGTCAGGTAGAAATCAGTTACTAAATGAATTTTGACCGTGACGTCACTCAATTCGATTTCATATTAATTCCATATTAGCAAGTCGTTTGTCTTGATTCCCAGGGAACTCAATATTCCACAGCCAGAACTTTCGCAATGCAATTAAGTGTATTAATAAAACCGGCCAAGAGCGTGTCAGGCCACGCTCAGTGTAGGGTTCCGTAGTTTTCTGTATTTTTATCAAAAACTACTGAACCTATCAAGTTCAAAACAATTTTCCTAGAAAGTCTTTATAAAGTTCTACTTTTGTGATTTTTTTCATATTTTTTAAACATATGGTTCAAAAGTTAGAGGGCGGGGACGCACTTTTTTCCTTTAGGAGCGATTATTTCCGAAAATATTCATATTATCAAAAAACGATCTAAGTAAGCCCTTATTCATTTTTAAATACCTATCCAACAATATATCACACGTTGGGGTTGGAATGAAAAAAAATATCAGCCCCCACTTTACATGTACCCTAATAAAACATTTTTTTCCATTTTTTTTTTTTGCACTTTGTTGGCGTGATTGATATACATATTGTTACCAAATTTCAGCTTTCTAGTGCTGAGATTATCCGCGGACGGACGGACAGACATGGCGAAACTATAAGGGTTCCTAGTTGACTACGGAACCCTAAAAACAGGGTGTATAATGGCAGAACAGAGGATTATTTCAGCCTATAATCATAATTTTTAACGTGAATATGTAACTTTCATAATAAAATCCAAAATAATTACACTTGATTTTTAGGGTTCCGTACCAAATAGGTACAAAAGGAACCTCTGTCTGTCTGTCTGTACCTCTGTCACATTACTTAATATTATAAATTAGGTACCTCAATATTATTAAATTAAAACGGGATTTAATCACGTAAAACTTACGTTTATTATATACCTCAACATGCCAATTAACTACTCGTATAATATATTTACGTGAAAAAGAAAGCTCTAAATTTGTAAAAGCGCTGATATAAATTTTGACATGTTTATATGGCGGTAAAACAAAACGAAGGTAATTTTGTGCAATAATTACATGTTACAGCGCCCTTAAGGGCAATAAAGGGGTTAGATCACGAACACGGTACCGGCCAAAAGGGCAGGTGGCTGCTTTCGTCGTAAAATCGTAAGTGTCCTTTAAATTTCAGACTGGAATAACGACACAGCACTTTTATTCTGTGTGTTTAACACTAAAGTATTGTACTGAATTAAGCAAGAACAATTTAATACTGAAATGACAATGCCCATACAAAAAGGCGTACCTACCCCTGAAATGTATGGGCATTTTAGGCTTAAAACTAAGTGGCCAAAATCATATTTTCCCCAAATATTTTTGTGTGTTTTTATAAGAACAAATGGCATCATGATATGCCGCCAATACACATTTTGAAAAAAAAAATTTACAGGCATCATCAGTGTAGTTATGATAGTATTTAATAGGTGGCGCTAAAAAGTCGAGGTACGATTCTTAGTATGAAGTATGTAAATCCTATATAAATAATTCTTGCTTTAAGTAAATGTTGTAATCTTAAAGATTTTTTCCCCTCACTAGCTCGGAAACACGACCGTGTTTTGTCCTTTAATACCAGCGGGTAAAAACGCATGTTATCCACTAGTGGGTAAAGTAATTTGACCTTGAATGAAGTAAACAATGCAACAACAAACAATGCAATGCAATGGAATATAGACATGATTGTACCTACTGTATCATAGCGTAGCTTACTCTTAGTTGCATGATAGAAATAAATACTTAAGTAATTGTACCTTAAAATTATTTGCGACAATAAATGACTTTTTTTTTTAAATAACTGCTTTAAAATTGATAAAAGTAGGTGAATCTAGTAATAAAAATGATTTACTATCTGTGGAACTACTGGAAGCAGTGATAAACGCATTTTTTGCGTTTTAGTTTCCTCGCTATAGTGAGGGGAAAAGTTTTGTGTTACACTCGGGTGCAAATGTATTTTACTTCTCGTGTGTTAAAAAACTCGCAAGTTCAGGATTCTATTCTCGAACCACTCGCTTCGCTCGTGGTTCAACTATAGAATCCTTTCGCTTGCTGGTTTTTCAATTCCACACTCGGCGTTAAAATACAACTTTGCCCCCTTGTATAACAAATAACTATAAATAAAGAAATAATAACTGTACTTATTTTGCGCTTGTAAGGTCATTGCTTATTTTTAACCCACTATTAAGTGCTACGAGTAATCATGGCACGTTGTCGTTTTGATTCTAATGATCAAGTTTCACTACACAATAGCGCTTCGACCGTAACTCAGCGAAGAATATATGCTATTCTGAAAGACCACACTGATCTCTCAATGGCAAAGGTAATAAAAAAGTTCATTCACGAAAGCTTATGAAGCTTATGAGTATATCAACTGAAGATGAAGCTTATGAGTATATGAGTATAAAATTAGCTTAAAAACGTTAAAGTCACTCAAAACTCGCACGATAAGACCCCTATTTATGTCACGTCCGATATTCTGAATGGCGCCTTGCCTTCGTTTAGGCGCCCTGAATATTTCAATACATTACATTCGCCGACCAGAGCGGTCGCTTCAATTATTCATAAATTAAACCGCCTGTTTATACCCTACACGTACTGCGACAACCATGGGGATGAATTTGGAGTTTTTTTAAGGTGCCATTGAAATTAGCACAGTTAAATAAAAATAACGGATATATAGAAATGTTCATATAAAAATTAAAAAATAAATTTTAAGATTCTCCGACGGCTATTACCTAAAAACTGTTTTTTTTATGTATTGTACACCCTGTTTTTATAGATTCCAGTTAACTAAAAGAAAGTAGGCCAAGCCGCGGTCGTGGTGGATTAGCGGGTTAGCACATCAGCCGCGATTGCTGGAGACCTCTTCGCCACCAGTGAGCTTGATCGCTTCTTCTTTACTGTACCGTATTCATTTCTGAAAAAAAAAAACATTTAAAACATAAAGAAATAGTCACGCTATGAGTGCGAAAAAGAGGGAATGCGAAATGAGTGAATCCGCACGAGCTACAAATTCCCTGTTCGCACGTGTGTCGTACCACGTTTTACAGTGCATATGGCCATTTCAATTTTTGACTTAGTTGTACGAAGAGGTTATTCCCTAACTACTAACAGTGATATAGCGCCATTATATAGGTACTGTAATATTATTTTATGCAACTGGTGGTTAAAAGAGGTCAAAAAAGGTGAGTGGCGTGGGTAACAATTTGAGGCGAAGCCGAAAATTGTTAATAAAGACGCCACGAGCATTTTTTGACTCAGTTAAGCACCGTTGCATACAATACTTTTTCTACGACCAAGCACTTATTTTGAAAGAAAATTATTAATCAACAAATACCTACTTTCAGTCATCTTAGTTATCTAGTGGACCGCCTACCATTTTGAATATGCAGTTTGAGTGCAAACATGAAAATAAAACTGTCTAAGATGGTATGATTCTTTGAAGCCTGGCCACTAAGACGAATCGAGCCGAGTTGAATCGAGTTCTCATACATTTGAATGCGATTCGACGGGTCGCCAATGAACGCAGCAGAAAACGAAGGAGTCTCGACTCTGCGAATTGGTTTGTTAAGTTGGTAGCAATGTATTTACTGAACTGTAACAGCTATATCGTGCTACTGCTACTAAATGTTTTCAGGGTATAGACTAGATAGACTTGTCCTGACATCTTTTATGTAGGGTTTTAAAGTTCTATGCACGACCTTGTAACTCACGAATAACAGTACGGGAGTAGAAAAAAACAATTTAACAAATAGTGCCACCACCGCCAACACACACTGCACCAGGTACTAAGCTTCTGTTAATGAGCTAAACAACGTACGTACGGCCTTCTGTTTAGTCCGTCAGTTAGATCGTCCAAAAATACTGAACACATATTTTTCGCTTTTTCTAATTAATGAAAAAATACAAAGATACAAAATACGTCACTTCTAATTAAAAATTGTACCTAGGCGTGACGTCACGCAAAACTTCAACGCACTGTACCGTCGTCATTTTTCGTTTACGAGAAAAAATAAAAAATACGCGTCTAAAATTCTTTGATAATCTAACTGACAGACTAAATTCGTTTTTTTTTAGTCGTCTCGCCTATTAAACGAAAACAATAAACACGGGGTACCTACAGACACAGGCCAAATCCCAAAATAGAGGAAAACCTACAAGTAACTGTATTCATTATTGGAAATTTTCAGTGCTTCCTGGTGTCTTATTTTTTTGCAGGCTGTGAAGGTTTCGACATCTGGCGAGGTTGTAATGTAGGAGTGATTGTTTCATTTTGATTATTAAAGTCAGAGGTTATACCTACGACGTTCGTTCTAACATAGTATACGGCTAATCCAGTACCTTTATACATCTGTATAGTATGCGTCAAATCCGGTAGTTCTGATTTAATGTAGATTTGTTTTTCGCTGAACGCAACTTAGTCATAAATAAAAAAAAACCGCCAAAAAATCGTTTCGTTTTCAAATGTTGGTTATTAATGGGGGTTTAGTATAATATGCCGGCCGATACATAGATGAAGATCCTGGTCCCGTTTGCGGGTTACATCGGCGATGACTTGTCTTCTTGTTTATGCAAGATAGCGCTCGGCGGCATACAGCCTGGATCACTAAGGAGTACCAAAGTGTCCACACTCATTCATACAACTTTTGAGGATGCTGGATGGAGCAATCTGAATCCCAATGCATTTCAGAGATACCATCATGTTTTTTGAGTTGTCTCGACTTTCGCAGCTCATAATTGAGTATGTGTTCCACTAAATAGATCGTCTGGGCAAATAATCCCAAGAATTTGCAAACGCCTGCGCTAATATTCACTAATTACTCGCTAATTGAAGGCTTTACTGGAATCATTCACGAGGTTTATTTTTCCTAAAATAATCTAACACCTACCTTAATATTTTGATATTTATTATTTCTCCTAATGATCAATTCTCGGAGGTACGAAAATATCCGAAATCTCATTGGTATTTTACAAGGTGAGAATTTAACCTGGGGCACACCAACTGAAAGTAGACTGAAAACGCTCTTTACATATTTTAGGCTATCAGCGTTATTGTCGTTAAAAGATAACTTAAATATACAACTTTCACCCGGTATGTGTCGTAACGGGTTAAGAATTCAACCACCCCGTTGAGTCCCGTGAGTGTCGTAGTCGACGTCTGTGGGATAAAGGTTAAATTTGGTGTGGATGACCGGCTAGCAACCGGTTATATCAATTACATTATCACCATTTTGTTTTCTTTCTACCCCTTGACTGCTAAGAGTGGCAGTGAAATTTAATCAGTTTCGTGTGATTTATCCATCCCTTTAGAGGATTCAGACGTGCCAGCCAACGCATTTTATACACACACACCTAGCCTTGGTGACGTACAAGGTGCAACCTGGTATGGATACCGGGGCACGAAGGCTTCATTGGCAATGAAAACGCTGACGAACTTGCTAAGGCCGGATCTGAAGACAACTTCATAGGTCCGGAAACATTTGTGGGCCTTTCACAAGGAACCATTAAAACGGCTATGAAAGACCAAACAAAGGCTAAGCACCAAAAAGAGTGGAATGCCCTGATAGGTCTGAAGCATTCAAAGCTCTTTATACAGAGGGTATTAGACTCTGGATCATCTGGGTGGAGCATAAAACTAGGGAAACTATAAAAGCAAACGACAACTCCAAATTATAACAGGGGTGTTCACAGGCCATTAAGGGTCAATGGAATTTTGACCGAGATGGGACACGCTGACAACACTGATTGTTGTATTTGTGTTGAAGAGAAAGAGACCGTCAGACATCTAATGTGTGAATGTTACGCCCTCGCCAGACGAAGAGCGAAGAACTTTGGAGCAGGTTACCTGGTGCCAAAGGACTTCAGAGAGCTAACCCATGAACTCCTTAATAGCTGAAGGATCTTAGGATCGTAGGTTTCCTGCAAAATGTATATAGTTTTAGATGTAAACTAAAAGATTTCATGCTTCAACATCAAAGAACGCAGGAAACTTTGAGTCATGACACTAGTTGCATATGATCTAAACATATAATATATCCGTACCAGTCGTTTTTGTCCCATTTGCATTGCCATATCACTCCAGCTTGTTAATTTATGTATGTTTTTTAGGTTAGACCACGCTGCTTTCTGTGTCGCGGAATGCCCATTTTACTTGAGGCTGTAACATTACCGCAACCGCATATACACCGATATAATAGTCTTAAGGATGTTTGTTACATGACGCGACCACATCAGTAAAACAAATTATATTTGCTTGTGCTTTGTAGCCTTTTTCGCTGCGAATTGCACCAATAACACGTTAGTTACGTTATTCTTGGTTTTTTTATGTAAATAGTTTTTATTTTTTCTGTCTCTTTTCTTCATTTTCTTTTTCTTTTTATTGTTGTGTGTTTGTTATCTGTCGTGGCATCACCGAATGGGCCCTACGGAAGACCAGCGCTGGCTTCCAGCTAGCATTATGCTGAGTTGGGTCCATTTCGTGATGCGCACTTACTTAATGTTCTGTTCTCTGTTTTTTGTCCTATTCTTGTGTGTACATGTACGTACGTGTTTGTGAGCGTCATGAATAAATGTCTTTTATCTTTTATCTTTATCTTAGGGGGTAATTACACAAAATATCCCGATGGGTCGAAGTGTATCCGTAAGGGCCCCCGCAGATTTAAGATAAGATAAGATAAGTTAAAATCCTTGGAGACGTAATACCTTCTTTTTTTATATCATATAAAACTACTAACACGATTACATTATCGACGAAAAACAAAAGGCGTCTCATGCATTTTATTTCAGCCGACGTGGTTATTTAAGTTTTTTTGGGGAACAGAAACAATAAGCTTGTTACAAGGAAGGCACGTCCGTCAGCGTACGTGTGTCTCGCGAACGTAATGCTTTCAACGTTTTCTACCTCACACCAGAGACGACTATTTTATAATAAAAATTTACACCCATGTGGATAAAATATATTGACTTGATTTGCCAGGCTCTCTGCAATTTGTTAGGACCTACCACGGTGAACAGTGACCGACAACCTTTGCTAACAAAGTTGTTCACATATTTGCTTTTAGATTTCTCAATTCATTCAAACAACTAACCTGTACTAAACGCTACTTTTACTAACAAAATGGTGTTCAGTTCAGTTCAGTTTCTTTATTGGTAAAAATGAAACGTTTTACAGGTTTTACAGATTATCACAGAAATAGGAAGTTAAAAGGTACACAATAAAATAATAAATTACTTACATTATTCATTAAAGTCATTATAAAGAATACTTAGGTCTACATTTACTTTTGTTGAGATAATAATAATGATTGTGTCAGCTGTAATTATATTATTACATTATTTAGAAATAGTTACATTCATACATCATTTCATAAAGTCCTTGACAGTATAACATGCTTGACTTAGGAGTAAAAGTTTAAGTTTTTTAACAAACAGCGAATCGCTTCTTATAGCTTTAATGTCATGTATTTTGGGCACGATTACACTGAGCGACTTTCGAACCTTCGCGAGTCTATGGGTAGGAGCAACTAACACGGGCAACCTTCGGCTGTATTCTGAGCGAGTACAGGTCTTTGAGTAGGTTACAAGGTTGGCTCTAACATATTTACATGCTTCCAATATATAAACCGCGGGTAGCGTTAATATTTTATGGGGGATGAATAATTCCTTGGCGGGGTGAGCGAAAGGTTTGTGGGAGATTACACGTAGCGCTCGTTTTTGTATCTTGAACACTCTGTCACGGTTCGCGGCAAGACCCCAGAGATCTACACCACGGATAAGGATAGAGTGAAAGTATCCATAATAGGCCTTTTTCAGGTTCATTGGAGAGTGCGTGATCAGGTGCTTGTGCTACTTAGAATACTTAATAAAATCCATTCTAAACGTGCTCAAATTCTGTACCAGTACGTACCAGTCAACCATTAGGCAAAGCAGAAAAGTTTTCAAAATAATTAATTACCTACCTATAGTTTGACCATTTCTGGATATACTCGTTTGCCTCCTCCAAATTTGCCAAGGTTTTCTTTGAAAGAAAGAAAGAAATTCTTTCTGTGCCGCGTTACATTTCACCTGAATAGGAAAGGGGATTACAACTCCCTAACGGTTTTCCATAAAAAATATTCCTCATTCACGAACCATCAACCAGCGTTCTACGTTTACGCCGTGTCTTGCGTGGGCGACGGTCGCGCGACCGTCGCCGTCGCGTCTCATCGCATCGTCTACTTCCATATCGATAAGGTTTGATTTCGTATGCGTCGCATCGCCGTCGCGCGACCATCGCGCAACCGTCGCCCACGCAAGCCACGGCGTTAGGTGTTCCAATATATTTTTATATTTTTTAATGGTCTCATTCGTCATTTCCCTGTCAAGGCGAGCTGACGACCATCTCGGGACAAATGCTACTTGCCTATGACTGTTCGTCTCAATTATGTAGATTGATGATCATATTTAAAGCTTAAATCAAACACATCGACTATCGCTAGCTCGTAATCACATGTGTTGATTCAGTTAGGAGGTCGAACTAGTTTCGGTTCTACCTCAGAGATGGCGGGGGGGCGCCAAGCCTTCAGTAATTGTGTCATATACTTGGAAATTTCGACCCTTGCTTTCGTGATCCGATGGCCGAGTGGTTTTACAGGCATCCGTCCGGTTAACGGAGTACGCTGGTTCGATTCCAGCTCGGAACACTTGGAGGCCTTGGTCACTTTTTCTTTGTATATGACATTTATTTAATGTTTATAGTATAATAGTAGTGTTACTACTTTAATAAAATAAATAATTAAAAAATTAAAAACACGACTGCAGTTTTAAAGCGAACTGAAAAGATGAAAATAATCTTTAGACATGCTGGTCAGTCAACTTGATTAATATAAAATGGAATAATGAGTGTTTAGTCAGGTTCAAAATTAGCTAAATCAAAAGTTAATCTCATGGAGGATATCGTGACCGTACCTGGATATTTTATTTCGATTGCAGTCGGGGGACAATGGAAACTTGACATGAAGGTCCCTTGAATGAGTCTAAGTATGAGGGCGCCTTCAACCGCGTGCGTCGGGCTTCGCCCGACTCTAAATATTTATGAGGGCACCTTCGGCGCCCGGTCATGGACCGCGTGCGTCAGGCTTCACCCGAGTCTAAGCATGAAGGCGCCTTCAACCGCGTGCGTCGGGCTTCGCCCAACTCTAAGTATGAGGGCGCCTTCAACCACGTGCGTCGGGCTTCGCCCAACTCTAAGTATGAGGGCGCCTTCAACCACGTGCGTCGGGCTTCGCCCAACTCTAAGTATGAGGGCGCCTTCAACCACGTGCGTCGGGCTTCGCCCAACTCTAAGTATGAGGGCGCCTTCAACCACGTGCGTCGGGCTTCGCCCAACTCTAAGTATGAGGGCGCCTTCAACCACGTGCGTCGGGCTTCGCCCAACTCTAAGTATGAGGGCGCCTTCAACCACGTGCGTCGGGCTTCGCCCAACTCTAAGTATGAGGGCGCCTTCAACCACGTGCGTCGGGCTTCGCCCAACTCTAAGTATGAGGGCGCCTTCAACCACGTGCGTCGGGCTTCGCCCAACTCTAAGTATGAGGGCGCCTTCAACCACGTGCGTCGGGCTTCGCCCAACTCTAAGTATGAGGGCGCCTTCAACCACGTGCGTCGGGCTTCGCCCAACTCTAAGTATGAGGGCGCCTTCAACCACGTGCGTCGGGCTTCGCCCAACTCTAAGTATGAGGGCGCCTTCAACCACGTGCGTCGGGCTTCGCCCAACTCTAAGTATGAGGGCGCCTTCAACCACGTGCGTCGGGCTTCGCCCAACTCTAAGTATGAGGGCGCCTTCAACCACGTGCGTCGGGCTTCGCCCAACTCTAAGTATGAGGGCGCCTTCAACCACGTGCGTCGGGCTTCGCCCAACTCTAAGTATGAGGGCGCCTTCAACCACGTGCGTCGGGCTTCGCCCAACTCTAAGTATGAGGGCGCCTTCAACCGCGTGCGTCGGGCTTCGCCCAACTCTAAGTATGAGGGCGCCTTCAACCACGTGCGTCGGGCTTCGCCCGATTCTAAGTATATGAGGGCGCCTTCGGCGCCCGGCCTTGGAACGCGTGCGCTGGGCTTCGCTCGAATCTTTAAGTCTAGGTAGATATAGCTTAGACGGGGCTTTATGATCGTATTGTCTAATAAATAGTAATGTAGACAGAGATTTTCTAAATCTGCCCTTGACGGAGCCCCATGTTGTGGGACTCCTATTCCTGTGCAGTTTGCCCATCGGGCATTTGAATATACCTACCGAACCTAAGCTACCTAATTTACGTCAAAATATGCGTTTGGTTACTATGCGTATTTCTTACATTGCTTGTTCTAGTTAGTTAATGTTTCAGCGTATAGGGCAATTTGCCATTTTAAATTGGTCAATATGCTCTATCAGGCTCAGAATCAATAGCTTTGAATGTAGAATTCTCACATATTTAGAATCTTTTTAGAAAAGTTAAAAGTAACAGCTTCTTGAATCCATACAACAAAATATACGCCAATCCCAGAAAACTACCAATACCTAATGCCAAATGATCTCCACTTACGAATGAGTATTATGCTATGCGTAATGAGACTCATCTAATTGTTATTCGGCCAAAGAAGCGGTCGGTGAACCGCTGTTGGCGTGCCGAAAATCACCGTATTTTTCCTCGAAAAATCAGTCGGTACCTGCTTTGATCTGTAAATCGACGCAGATTTCTTTTTTATCTTTATGATCGTATTTCCTAATAAACAGACGTAGATGTCTACATTTACAATTAAGTTTTTACGTTTTCGACCCTGTTCGCGCGATTCATAATCTATTAACTAGGTCCCAGAATATCACTAGTACCTATTGTTATACCGGATACTTATGTTTTCTAGTGTCCTCTATCTAAAGTCTTCATTCTAATGTCTCATTCAATAATATTTGTTCTTATTACATTTATTTAAGTTACTTAGTTTGAAAACTCTTAATCTCTCAAAACAAGACATATACGCATATAATGTGTATATATTATTAATCGCCTTTCAAAGCTCTTCATTTTGATACCCCACTCGATAGGTTTGCAAAAAAAAATTTTTCAAAAGTTTGCGTATTATGACGTAATACGTCCGCCATATTGAATTTTATGTGACGTAACCTATCCTATGTTCATTGGGGTGATGTAAGGATTCTAATGATGCATCATTCATTTAAATCGGTTAAGGCATTCAGAAGTTATGGTGGAACAAAGAAACTCACATACATACATACATACAAACATGAACGCTGAAAACAATACACTCTTTTTTTGGGGCAGTCGTGTAAAAAAATACAAATTAAAATATTTTCAAATGAGAATAATTTAATTTGTTCTAAGACAAACACATCGAGTTCAAAAAAAAAGATATACTTTAAATAAAAATTGAAAGATTGATAGTTTATTAATTTATTGGTCTCTGCTAGGACAAAAATATCAGCGTGTTGAAATATTTACCTAACCTACGTTGTTGTTAGATGAAAAAGTCGCTAGCTTTTCTGAAATAGAGTTTTTCTTTTTTACATACTCTGTTCTTGTACACATCCCACCAAAAACATTTTCATGTAAAAAAAGGTTGCCAAGACGATAATAAGGTTGTCCTCTCAAAAAAGTTGTCAGATCTCATTTGATACATGGCATGAGAAGTGGTAAAACTGTAGCTAGATACAATGATGGTGTTGCAAACGTGTCGGATATGATATGTCAGTGTTAGCGATCTAACCTTAAATACAATAAGTCATCGTTTACCGCGATAGTTACTCATCAAATAAAACTATGGAAACGGATTAAATCGCGTATAATGAATTTAAAATACATCCCGACGTTTCGAACTCTTTACAGCGTTCGTGGTCAACGGGTGACTGAGGAAAAATTTCAATGTGCAAAAGCTACCCACATACAAGAAATATTAACGAACCATGACCACAAATAATATAGATTTCTAAGGCTGGTTCACACACTATTAATAAAGCTACATACATACATACATACAATCACGCCTGTTTCCCATATAGGGGTAGGCAGAGCACATGAAACTGCTAAAGTTACAGTGCCACTCTTGGCAAATAAGCTAATAATAAAGCTAGTTATACAATATTCAAAAAAATTACCATTACTATGTTAAAAAATAATTAACCAATTAATCTACACAAAATTGACAAAGAACAAACTGCAAATGTCCAACACCATACAACACAAATGCCTCACAGCCTTCGTCGTGCTTGTTCCATTATCAGATGTACTACTGGATCCCAAGCCGGTGGTAAAGTAAAGCCATCTTCTCTATTAAAGTTTGGATATTTCTTGATCTCAATGGTCTCTCGCAACATTCTGGGTATAGATATATCGCTTCTCCTTAGCAAGAACCAGAGGCTTGTCAAACGACGACGCTGCTGACGAACGCTGTAAAGAGTTCGAAACGTCGGGATGTATTTTAAATTCATTATACGCGATTTAATCCATTTCCATAGTTTTATTTTATAATAAGTCAGTCAAGAAGAAAATAATACATACCTAATTTTATTTGTCAGTCTCAACAGATTACTATCATTCTAAATAAATAAGTATATGTCTTAATTTTACAAAATGCTAATTTTATTACAATAATCAATCAGAGTTTTGAATGATTCACGGTTATTTTCATTAGACTTATATTGACCGGGATATAGACCGTGATTACCTTTTTGATTTTTGTCGAGCTCCCGTTTTTGTCGTCGATTTTTGTCGTTTTCCGTGATCATGATGCATGCAACTGCGTCGAAATATCGGGAGCTCGACAAAAATCAAAAAGGTAATCACGGTCTATATCCCGGTCAATATAAGTCTAATAATCAATCAACCAGCGGTGGTGCTGGTCACGCGGCGTCTGCGGCCGAAGACCTCAAGCGCCGCAAATATGCTACCCTTGGCAGCAGTTACATTTTTGCGGCGTTTGGTGTGGAAACACTGGGGCCATGGGGGCCAAGCGCGCGTCAGATGTACAAGGAACTAGCGGCGCGCCTTATTGACGTCACAGGTGACCAGAGGGCTGGCCAATATTTTGCTCAACGCATTAGCATTGCCATCCAACGTGGCAATGCGGCCAGCCTTCTGGGCACACTGCCCGGTGGCAGCGACTTGGGCGAGGTTTTTTATTTATAAGTTATTTTAATTTAATCTAATTTATTTTATTTACTAGCTTTTACCCGCGGCTTCGCCCGCGTAATAAAAGTATTCATTAAGATTTTCATTTGGATCCGTAGGTTTCTCTGTAGGTATATTTATCTGCGATTATTTCGATTGCACATAATACTTTTGCTTGCAATGATTGTAGAAATATTACACATCGACCACAGCGTAGGTAATTCTATATACGCTGGGGAAACCTTTATAAACATCCGTAATAGCCCGTATTTCGACACTATGATCGGTGGGTAAAAAGTACTTTTTTCTATTATCCCTTACAATTTTTTACATTTTGATTATACTTATCGCAAACCAATCGCAAACGTAATCTTCAAGCAAGCAAACAACGATCGTCTTAGAGCACATTGATTGTAAGAGACCGCCGAGCGATTATCCGTATCCCTCTAACGATACCCATATTATCCGTATCCGTATCCGTATCCCTATCGCTATCGCTATCGCTAACGCTATCGCTATCGCTATCGCTATCCCTATCGCTATCCCTATCGCTATCGCTATCCCTATCGCTATCCCTATCCCTTATCAAGATAACACTTTAAGTTCTCGCGCTTTGTACACATATTTAAAGTCACATACAGGCTGAACGCGATTAATTAACATTATTTTTACCTTTTTTCCCAACGTTTCGGCCAGGTTGCACTGGCCGTGGTCGCGGAAGACTGACGTCCCAGTAAAATGTCACCGGAGATGTAAACAACACAAAACTACCCGATATTAATATATATAAATGTTCGGGGTAGACAAATAAATATAATCTACCCGCTTTTAGTTAATGTTTATTTCCCACCGCACGACACACAAAAAAAAAGAAAAAAGGTAAAAATAATGTTAATTAATCGCGTTCGACCTTATCAAGATGTTTAATGATTTCTTATCAAGTGCTAAAATATAAAGTTTCATGGTTTTATCTTTTAAAAGTAAGAAATCCCATACAAACTTTCAACCTCTTTTTCAACCCCTTCATCCCTTTTTTTCGAAATAAAAAGTAGCCTATGTTCTGTCTCAGGGTCTAAAGATTGTCTGTTCCAAATTTCATCAAAATCGGTTGCGTGGTTTAAGCGGGAAAGCGTAACAGACAGACAGACAGACAGACAGGCAGAGTTACTTTCGCATTTATAATATTAGTATGGATGGATTATTATTTCAAAGCTTATTTTATAGTTGTTATGATGTTTGTTTCTCAATAAAATTTTTTTTTGTTGAAATAATCAATAATAAGCAAGTTCACGCACCGCAAATCTACTACTGGCGTGAACAGTCAGTCCAGTGTTGTCACATCTACCTATTTATAGGTAGATCTACCTATTTTGCCTCCCGTCTACCTGTCTACCTATTTCGGTCCTAAATCTACCTATTTTCTAAAATATTACTATTGTAGAAAATTCTCCATGCGTGTTACGAAATTAAGTTTTACCTGTCTTATAATTACAGCATTTTACTTAAATCGGAACGTGTTTAGTGAATAATCTGTGGCTGTCAGCTTGAAAGTCTTGATGTTTGACAGTTTTGACACTGATAGCCTGGTAGTGACAGTGACAGTGTCATTTGACAATGACATGACACTGACACTTCTGACAGCCTGACAGTGGCAGCTCTCGGAGACGTTAGCTTGTGTTTAAAATATTTTAACAAAAACATGTATAAACACCATAAAGAACTCACCAAGTAAACCAATAAATATATTTTTAATGGTTTAGAAGCATTTTTAATCATTAAAACTGGACTTACCTTAGATGGTATTAAAACAGGTAGATCTACCTATTTTTCGTTTCTAATTCTACCAGTTTCTACCTATTTTTTCACCCTGGTCTACCATTTTGTTCAAATTGTATGTGACAACACTGAGTCAGTCATTATACTGTCATACTGTACTGGCTGATTTTGACCACACTGTTTAAGACTGGTTATAGGGAACTTGACTGTACTTAAAATAAAATATCTTATACCATGCCCGAAATAAAGCATCCGATAAATATAAGAAAAACATGGACAGAAGTTATTTTTAAATTCGATTTCAATTTAATGAGTCGAGTAGAAATATATAAAGTAACTTAGTTGAGCGTGACGTTACTCAATTCGATTTCATATAAATTCCATATTAGCAAGTCGTTCAAATTTGTTTTGACAGTCCTCGAAAAGAAGTAGCCTATAAGAGCGTCAGTGTCAAAGTACACTGAGAGAAATTTGCATTGTGAATTTAACAAGTTCGACTTGTTGCGGTTTATCCGTTTGAATCAGCCAAACGTATGTTTAAAACAATATGTGTCAGGTTGTTTTTATAAAATCGACTTGTTGATTCAAATATATTGCCGATTCAAATGACAAGTAGCTTGTTGTTTGAACCAAAGAGCACGTACGCGCTATTTTAACCAAGAAACTTGTTGAACGAACATGAAAACTGGTTGTATTTTCTCTCAGTGTACCAAGTATTTGGCGCGAATTCAAGTCTTCTCGAAATTTATTAATATGTACTTTAATAATGAATTCAGATACTCTCACAATGTTTATTGAAAACTATGTTAATCTGGTGAAATATTCATCGCACACTGAATATAACAAAGCCTACAACTAGGGAACAAATTAAATTATTTTATTAAATATTTTTAGATGTGTTCTTTTTTCAATTAGTCACACTACTATATAATAATATAAATTATAAATTGAAATAGATATCATACACGAAAGGAAAAACGATAAGGCCCACTGGTGGCCGAGCCGGGAATCGAACTCGGGTCTTACCCGCGTAAGCTGAAGACCCAGGTGTGATTCCCGGCTCGGCCACCAGTGGGCCTTGTAGTTTTTTCTTTCGTGTATGATATTAGAGGTATGGAAGCTGGTATTTGAGAAATATTTTTAAAGGTAGTGATAACAGCCAGTGTTGACGTTGCATCGACGAATTAAATTTCTTCCTTCGTTATTGGAAATGTGTCAGTTGCACCTTTTCAGGTCGATGCAATTAATCATCGCCTAAACGACAGCCATGTCATGTTGCGATGAAGGTACGTTATTTACACAGGGGATATTAACCTTCAATTTACGTCAATTGACTTCACATCACCCATTCGGAAGAGGGACTTTCCTTCCCTGTTAGGAAGGATCAAAGTGGCACTTTTTTGTTCAAAGATTTTATGTTGATATTATAAAATATTGACGCAACGAGAAGAGGTTGTATTACCATTTTGTTTCGATTAGGAACTCAAGTGCGCACTTTCTCATGTTGCAGATCAGCAATTATATAATATTGTGGAATGTTACATATTATATTATCATAATATTAGTTTCAATTGTATGTTTCTTTGGGTATTGAATTTAATGCGTAGGTAGTGTTTGTTTGTGGTCAATCAATATTTCTAATCAAAAACAATTAAAATACATTACCTGCTGGTCGTAACACAGCCGTTGAAAGTTTTGCTTTTTTTGTTTTGGTATCCTCTGTGTTTTCCTCTTAAAGTCATCAGAAAAGGAGCTTCTTGAATACTACACCTTAAATCGTCTGTGTTAGACGTTGAGGCCAATGACGACGATGATATCAACAATATTACTCGATCGACCAAATGTTTATTAATTATTCTCAAGCTGTAGGTACATGCACATGCAGTAAACTTCCTTAAACTAATTGCATTGGATTGAAACGTGACTAAGAAAACCAACTAAACTACCCATTCATTCCTAACACATGTTAGAACAATGAATAGGTATAATGGTGTTAAGGCATAGTTTGACCCACTTCACCTATGTACTATAATGCAACATATGTACACTTTGCATTCTGGCGTGGAAAATCCTAGTTGGAAGTTTATGTGACACTTATGTTAAAAAGGTACCACATGTGAGTTTTGCATAAAACGCTGAATCTAAGAGAATTCGAGATTGCATCTCACGTTTCCTAGAATATTTGCGTACTTATAGAGGTTAAGTTAGCGAGTTTATGGGTTGCCAGAGCTAACCCGTGGCATTGTCAGCATTTTTAGTTTAAAATGAGTCTATGGTTATACCATTAAATTAGGTAGTCGTACTGTTTCTTCTAAGAGATCGGTTTGACGACCGGTCTGGCCTAGCGGGTAGTGCCCCTGCCTGCTAAGCCGCGGTCCCGGGTTCGAATCCCGGTAAGGGCATTTTTTTGTGTGATGAGCACAGATATTTGTTCCTGAGTCATGGATGTTTTCTATGTATATAAGTATTTGTATATTATATATATCGTTGTCTGAGTACCCACAACACAAGCCTTGAGCTTACCGTGGGACTCAGTCAATCTGTGTAAGAATGTCCTATAATATTTATTTGTTTATTTAGATATTTTTGTTTTAAATACCATGCGAGGGTTGATCCCTATGCACCTGACCTCTCTGCTGTCACGTTGCCTTTTGCTGTAGGTTTAAAGAGGTTCTTAAAAAATAAAAGCATTTATATATGTCAAACTTTTATTGAACTGTTGAGTCGTGTTTTTTATATGAAGATGGATCCTGTAGATAATAAAATTTCTACTTAAAAAGGGTATGACACCAACTCAAATCCAGGATTACGATATAGCGAGAGAGATGGTGCTGCCATCTATACAACTAGGGAACAATATTCTTAAGAGTTTTGAATGATTCACGGTTATTTTCATTCCGAAATATCGGGAGCTCGACAAAAATCAAAAAGGTAATCACGGTCTATATCCCGGTCAATATAAGTCTAACAATATTCTTGTTAATTGCCGCATACAACAAAAATACCGACTTAAATGTTGATTTATATTGCTTAAACAACTTGGTACTTGCAACTAAAAACCAACCCTTTATAACAAAGTGAAGTTAAATAAAACCATTCAATAAAAAACACTGAAGACAACTGTATATTTAGTGTAGATCTAGATACTTACGATAAAGTGCAGTTGAAATTGAAATTATATTCCATTCGTTGTTATAAATAATCAATTCTGGGAACCTCCTACAAGCTTCAACCGTAATCAGAAGCAAATCCCCGCTTGTTAAATTATTTTAAATATAAATGATCACTCTAACGAATCATGCAATTTGCAGGCTTTGGTCGGAGGCTGCGGTTGGCGAGATCTGCAAGAGTTAAATCCGTAGATATTCAACAAGTTTCAATGCTTGGATGGAAAGTTTTAGCCAGTTAACCAGTTGCACAGTACAATTATAGTATTTTATACAATCGTGATATAATACAGAGCTTTTCAGTCGAGTATCATGTTTAGGCCACGAAGCTTGCTGAGTGTCCTAATGGTACAGTACGAGAGTGAAGAGCTTAATTATATCACTATTGTATACAATACTTTTTCTATGAGTCATCATCTTCATCATCAATGAACGAAAAATATCATCATTCAAGTAAAAATTAACGTTAATAGCGTCGTTCACGGTTGTATCAACATCGAATTACCTGGCAACCAATAGTTTGTAATAACCGTCTCTGATTGATCGATAACGCGATACATAAAAAAAATGTGTTTCAGATGCAGAAAAATTTGCCAGGTATCACAAATTTGTATAGAACTTGTATGAAGTTCTATTTTTGGATTTTTTTCAGTTAACTAAAGTGAAGTGTAGTGAAATATTATAGTTGACTAAGTGTCAAAGACTATCCAACACTGAAAAGTCATCATATATATTAGTTTACTCTGTAGTGTCCTAATTGACAGATTAAAGTCGACGAGTAGAAAAAGAGTATTATAGTACAGTATTGGCCTCTCTGCCTCTAAAAGTGCCGCTCACGCGCTTTTGGTAACCTCACGTTTACCGTCCGTCAAAGTTGCGGCCTTAGAAACCTCCTATTTGTAAAAAAAATATGGAAAACTCGTCTCATAGACATCCTAACAAAAACATATATAATTTAACGTCAACGGGCGGATTGTTGTCATATCTCACTCACACAAGCATGGTACAGTCTTTTGTAATAACATGTTTTTCCTCGAAGGCCTCAATAATATGTGACACGATTTTATATTAGTGCCATATTTAATCTGAGCGTGTCTCATAATTTGCCTCATAATAAATATTATAGGACGTTCTTACACAAGTTGACCGAGTCCCACGGTAAGCTCAAGAAGGATCGTGTTGTGGGTGCTCAGACTACGATATACATAATATACAAATACTTGTATATATAGCTATCCATGCCGTAATCGGCAACGGCGACCCTAGCTACTTACGTTACGAGCGTGTGCTAGGATATGGCTTGCAAAGCCGAACTTGGTCTTGAAAATTCTGTCGCACGTGGGGCAGTAAAGTTGAGTTGTATACATAGAAAACAAACATGACTCAGGAACAAATATCTGTGCTCATCACACAAATAAATGCCCTTACCGGGATTCGAACCCGGGACCGCGGCTTAGCAGGCAGGGTCACTACACGCTAGGCCAGACCGGTCGTCATATTGCAGGTGACTTAAAATAGAACTGCATTTCTAACTGTAATTCCTGTAAACTAAGTTGGTTGTGAACAGCTCAAAAGCATTTATTTGTTAGTTCCAGCTCTGCGGGGTTATGTAGAGTCGGTATTTGTGCTGCTCTTTCACTCTTGGCCATTTATCAGATACCAATTAACTCGTTGCAGTTTCTTGTGAAATAGTTATTTGTTATACAAGGGGGCAAAGTTGTATTTTAACGCCGAGTGTGGAATTGAAAAACGAGCAAGTGAAATGATCCTATAGTTGAACTACGAGCGAAGCGAGTGGTTCGAGAATAGAATCCTGAACTTGGCGAGTTTTACCCGAGTGTAACACTAAACTTTTCCCCTTTAAATAGTGAGGAAATTACCACGCAAAAAACGCGTTGATCACTGCTTCCAGTAATTCCACAGGTGGTAAATCAGCTTCATCACTAAATACATACACTTTTATCAGTTTTAGAGCGACTATATTCAAGGTCAAATTACTTTATCCACTAGTGGATAAAATACGTTTTTACCCGCTAGTATTAAAGGACAAAACACGTGTTTCCGAGCTGAGCCGAGCCGAGGGAAAAGGAAATTATTTATTCATTACCCTTATACACCGTGTTATTATTGAATTTCACTAACTTTGGCATACGTGTAAACCTAATACGGGCGAACCTCTTAACGGTGGTGAGTATAGGACATAAAAAATTGAATTAGATGACTTTTACTTAAAATTGATTTTTTTTTATCCATACAAATTAATTCGGCCCGCAACGTAATGCAAACACACTCGCGTTAAACGCTCGTTGACAGTTGTCATTGATTGTCATCGCAACTACGTTTACAGTACATTGCTGCTGGGAAATTTTTCAAAAATTAATTATGGGGTGAAAATTAAGAGTAATCAAAAGATGATAACAATATTGAACTACGAGTATATGCCTGGTTTCATTTATCGCCCTTATTACGTTTACGCGCTGTATAGCTAGGTCCATTATAGGAAACAGAATGGCATTGTGTAACTTTTCGATAATTATTAAATTAAAGGTGGTGACGTCACACAACCGCCATCTAGACTCTAGAGGTTTCTAAAAACTATGAGATACACAATAACAGGGTCTGCCATTAAAAGCAAGCTTGGGGTAAAGAAAACGTAGCACTTAGTGAATACGCTACGCTTACGTAGCTTCGTAGACTAGCTACGTGTTAGCTACGAAGAAGGATACACGGATCAGATCAGCGGGCGTAGCACACTAGTTGGATAAACTAGACACTACAGGAGCGAAAATAAGCCTTCGGTAACTGTGTCATATACTTGAAAATTTCGACCCTTGCCACCGTGTCCGAATGGCCGAGTGGATCATCCGTCGCGATAACGGAGGACGCTGGTTCGAATCCAGCTTTGACACTTGGAGGTCACTTTTTCTTTGTATATGACATTTATTTCAGCGAATTCAATTACATTGTGTACTTAGTATTTGAATTCAGCTAGACTTCGCTTCGCCAGCTTCCCCTACTGCAAACCAGCGCCGCGGATGCATTATGCCAAATCCGGTTTTAATATCAATAATCAATGTTTTTCTGTTTGCATGTCTTCTGTTTTATTAGGGTTCCATACCTCAAAATGGAAAAAAGGAACCCTTAGAATCACTCATGCGTCTATCTGTCCGTGCCTTCTTTTACTTCTGCAGTATTGCAGCACTACATTGTAGCTGCCGCTGTGTACAGTCGACTACAAAGAGATCTAAAGTATTTAGGCATTTTCAAAATTTAGCACACCCCAAATTAGCGTAAGTTTTAACTCACTGTCAGTTTTATGACGATAATTAAGCATGAAATTTCAATAAAAATATTGTTTTTGTGTCAGTTACATACATTCAAAATGTGAAATAACCTAACCACAAAATAAAAATTTTGAAATACCCCCGACCAGGACATAGTAATGTAGACCGATATTCATGAAACATGGCTAAGAACACTCCCGACTAACTCAGCTTTCAAACAAAAAAAAACTAAATCTGAATCGGTTCATCCGTTCGGGAGCTACGATGACACAGACATACATACACACAGACAGACAGACAAACAGACAGACACGTCAAACTTATAATAACACCCCGTCGTTTTTGCGTCGGGGGTTAAAAAGTAAATTTTAGACGTATTTTATGCTTACTTGTCGTCACAAAACTGACAGCGATTTAATTTTTGTTAACGACTTATGCTGGGGGGGGGAGGGGGAATTCTGAAAATACCCATTTATTCTTATTGCATTGTAATATGGTGAAAAAGCGGAGACATCTCTTTGAAGTCCACTGTACTAATGAAAATATAACTATGGAAACTGATTATATCGCGTTTAATGAATTTACAATATTAACACCCCCTTCTTTTCTAACCCTTTACAGCGTTTGTAGATCAAAGACAATTTGTACTTTTAAATGTTGGTATATGACCTTGATAATTATATAGGTAAAATAACTTTTTGTAGGAATGTATAAACTTAATACATTTATTCAGATTTTATTCACTATGTAAGCGACTCATCCTCCATAAAATTATAATTATTCAAATTGAGATACGAAAGTAACCCACACAATTGGCACATTTGTAAAACAATCATGGTCTCGACACCGCGTATTGTCAAATAAATTACTTGGACCCTTTTATAGCTGCGAAATTAGGAGGAGCAATTAGACCGAAATGGGTCGTGCATTTCTGGGTGAGGATAAAATTACAGGACGCTGTAAACTATATGTGCATTCTGGGGCTACAGTTTTTTCACATGAACATAATATTTATACATAAAGATTAAGACTAACTATAAAACTTAATAGATATAATTTATAAAAATAAACTTTTTAACAAAAAAAAAACCGGCCAAGAGCGTGTCGGGCCACGCTCAGTGTAGGGTTCCGTAGTTTTCCGTATTTTTCTCAAAAACTACTGAACCTATCAAGTTCAAAACAATTTTCCTAGAAAGTTTTTATAAAGTTCTACTTTTGTGATTTTTTTCATATTTTTTAAACATATGGTTCAAAAGTTTGAGGGGGGACGCACTTTTTTTCCTTTAGGAGCGATTATTTCCGAAAATATTAATATTATCAAAAAACGATCTTAGTAAACCCTTATTCATTTTTAAATACCCATCCAACAATATATCACACGTTGGGGTTGAAACGAAAAAAAATATCAGCCCCCACTTTACATGTAGGGGGGGTACCCTAATAAAACATATTTTTCCATTTTTTATTTTTGCACTTTGTTGGCGTGATTGATATACATATTGGTACCAAATTTCAGCTTTCTAGTGCTAACGGTTACTGAGATTATCCGCGGACGGACGGACGGACAGACAGACATGGCGAAACTATAAGGGTTCCTAGTTGACTACGGAACCCTAATAAAACCGCCTTCAAAAAGAAGCGTGTTACAAAACACGGAGAAACTAAAAAGCCAAAAATAATAAACCTTTGAATTCAGATTTCTTATCGGATTGCAATAATCTAAACATCCAAATTATAAACAAATCAATTATTTTTGTAGTCGGTACCAGACCTGTTCGTCGCCTTGCTATTTCCTGTTTGCCCCACCCAACCATACACAGGCTGGCCCCGACTCCAAAAATAATTGATTTGTTTATAATTTGGATGTTTAGATTATTGCAATCCGATAAGAAATCTGAATTCAAAGGTTTATTATTTTTGGCTTTTTAGTTTCTCCGTGTTTTGTAACACGCTTCTTTTTGAAGGTGGTTTTATTTTTTGTTAAAAAGTTTATTTATTTGTTGATTTTTAGTGGTTCCTAGTGATATTATATGTATCAGTCCGAATATATGTACAGTCGTGAAAGAATTATCCTTTAACTCCTAACCATTGAGGAGTTGACCTTCCATCATCAGCTCAGCCTCATAAAATTATTACCATCAGGCGTAAATACTGGTGTACCTTTGAAAAATACACTAAAAATGTTACATGTGCCTATAACATTTGAAGATTTCCCTCGATTTCTCCAAGATCCCATCATCAGACCCCGACTTGGTGCCAATGGGACCATCTCGGGGTTATACCCGTTCGATCAAAAAAAAAATTTTGAAAATCCGTCCACGATTCTCGGAGATATCGAGTAACATACATACAAAAAAAAAATAAAAAAAAAATTCAGTCGAATTGAGAACCTCCTCCTTTTTTTGAAGTCGGTTAAAAAAAATAGGCCCTTGAGGCATTGTAGGAAGACTGAGATGAGTTGTGATAAAGTCGATTTTTGGGAACTTATTAACTATCAGCAGGTTCGCAATAGCGCTAGTTTGCTAGCTTAAACCTTAAAGTAAAAAACCAGCGATGATGCGAGCTCGCTAATAGTTAATAAGTTCCTAAAAAATCGACGTTGTCACAACAACTCTCCTCTGTCACAACTAACCTCGGTCTCCTCAAGTCCTACCATCAAGTACGCTAGCGACATTTCCTCGTTGTTTTGCAATGCTGATATGTTGTACGAGGAAATTGCCAGCTTTTCGTACACTAATTAAGTTAGCCAAACGTTTCGCGATTTTTGCAAAAAAATTGTGCGCGGTTATCCCATGGATCTAGAATCTATATTATATTATATTTTATGTAAATATATTTTCCTCTAATCTGCTCGGAAATGTTTACCCTATAGTGCTCCCACATATTACTGTAGCAAAACTACTCGTATAATGGGAAGTTCATCTTAATGTTCAAACTCAAATTAAAAAAAACTCGGACTCGCCCACCGAGGGTTCCGACCACATTTTGTGTTTTACATTTTCCTTCAAAATTCTTTTTTTTGTCACAACAAAAAAAGAATTAAAAAAAGTTTTGATATGTACCTGCAATTTGAGATCTTTCTAACGATACCCCACTTGAACTTGTCATTTACAGTTTGCCCCCTTTTCATATTAGCCATTTTTTATAGTTAAAAAAATTCAAAAAACAAAATAGTTTCAATTTGTAGCGGTTAACAATGTTCATAAAGGAAAGAACGCGCAATTGCGTCTGCCAGTGCGGGCGTGCAATAGCGAGGTTGAGGTTGTCTTTACACGTAAGGTCAGTGTGGGGAAGACCGTCTACCCGGAAAGACCGTCTATTGACTATAACTTTTGTGTTTATATATCTACGCCTCTCACACCTCCGAAGATATAGCAGTTTTTCATCCTCAAGCCATTGGTCTTCAGTACATATCCCTAGGACGAACACTAGTTAACAATAATCTTGATTTGTGTTTCGAACTCGAACATCATTAGTTGAACATGGTTCCGCAAAAAATTAAAATAAAATAGAAGTAGTCGGAATATTTGTATATTGTATATGTAACGTAGTAATTTAATAACCGTTCTTTCTGACTAGTACTATTAATTTACTCAAAACGCGCTCAATTTCTAGTTTTATGTTCTGAAATATGTAACTTAGAAATTGTGCCTACTCAGAAAGTCCGGCATAAAAGAGAAAGGCAAGACCGGCATATGATAAACAAGGAGTTGCCAACATTTTTTAGGCTTTATTGGAAATAAGTCGAGTGTAAACGATATCAATATATATAAGGACGTTTTTGGCTTATGGTAGTTGTGCCGTTTTTGATTTAACTTCGAAATACAGTTTTGGTAATGATTCGTATGGTGTTACTTAGATCATTCGAAAGTATTAAGTAAAAATAAAATATATATATGTGACATGGTTGTGAAGAATGATAAGAGGTGAACAGTAGTAAGCCTCACTGCATTATTCATCATCATATTTAAGTTGGTAGAATTATCATAAAAGTTCTACTCGTTTTTTATTATTTTTGTTTAAGTATATGTAGATTGTGCAAAATGCGGCGACAAATATTTCAAAAAAGAGTAGGGTTTCAAGTTGGTCATTATTTTTATAATCAGCATTACCCAACAGGGACCGTATGAACATTCAGCAATGTCAGATTTCCAATTGGTCATTAATGATAGTAGCAAAACTCGTGTATGCACTTCGCGCATACAGTAAAGAGTGACAGAGGTAGCACTATCGTTATTGAAATTCTTGGTAGTAAGAGTGAGGAGAGACCTCGAGATGTATCGCTACCGCGTGGTCGCCGCCGTCTAAGCACGACACCTTTTAATAACCGTTCAGCTCAACTTTCGGTCGGGTACCCGTAGGCCCCGTAGCTACTTGAAACGGTTGAAACGGTCAACATAAGAGTTTAATCGCCTGTATTAGATTCACACCCCGTATATGAAATATTAAGGCCATACCTGGATCAGAGTTAGGTATTAATAGATTAACTTTTATCCGACTAATTAATCGTTTAAAAAAAGGCGTCAAAATTAGTCGACGATTAATTTATTCGCGATTAACGTTAATCGATGATCTTCGATTACAATTTATTAATCGTCCTTTTCAATCGATTTAAACGAATTAATCGTCTTATTTTAATCGTTAATCGTTAGTCGATTACTTTTTGCCCAACTCTGATAGTGACTATAGCAAAACCCAGACATTGCTAAGAAATGTTACCAAACTAATTCACGTACCTAATATCCTATTGCCTTTACTTAATAACAAAGTTTCAAAAACATATCATATATGAGCCTGCATATCGTGACTAAATTGGACCTGAAAATAAAAGGTTATGAACCCCATCTACGGGGCATATGCCGGTCTTGCCTTATAAATGGAAAAATGCTTAGATGTTTAAAATTTCAATGTTATTTTATTAATTATCTAGCACATTATGCCCTGTTAATATGTAAAATAACAATGATCATGGTTTTGGAACCTAGTCTCATATGAAATTACGCGACAACAAGCACTAGACGGTCTTTCCGAGCTCTCCGCGGGGCGAAGGTCAACCCGCCGAGCCTTAAAAAATGTGATTTTTATCACTTAAAATTACCTTATTTCGCCAAAATATTATATATGCTTTGTAAAATATAATATTTGCTATCCCATAGGACCAAGCGCATTACGCCAGACTAAATTAATTATAGAGTTTTATCCACTCAAACTTTATTTCAAATAAACTATGCCGGTCTTGCCCGCACTGACCTTACGTTCATTCGCGCGCGCAAGATGGCGGTCATACGCTCGTGGACTAAATAATTAGTGGTTGAATAACTTGCTCTTTATTAATCGATACCTACTATTACGAGTAATAACTATCCTGTACGCTCCGGGAGCGCGCGATAGAGCGACTGTGTAAAGGCGGCTAATTACCGTTTGCAATTTGAAGTTCGTGTAAAAATCGTTCAATTTAAACTTAAAAGTGTTGCAGAACTGAATTTGTCTACCATGTACAAATTTATTATAAATTTTGAAATAAATCTAAAAACGGCCCGTGTGGCATGATACCGAAGACGCTAGCAGCATTTCCTCGCTGAATTGTCAAGCTAATACGCTGAGCAAAGAAGCTGCCAGCTCTTCGGTCTGTACAAATTGTAATATAAATTAATATCTATTGTTTACGGAATACAGTTCTCATGTCCTAATAGATAGCTAAAATCTTTATTATAATTCTCACACTTGTACAAACGTTAGCCACCAGTTACTCTAAACTCTAAACATGTAGCAATCATCCCTACTCTTCACAAAAATCACATCACCATGCCAATATCTTATACTTTTAAACGAGCAATTCTTGTATATTTATTTATTTATATATTTATTTACACTGACGATCTCGGAAACCGCTCTAACGATTTCGCAGAAATTTGTTATATGGGGGTTTTTGGGGGTGAAAAATCGGTCTAACTTATCCTTAGGTCCCGGAAAACGCGAATTTTCGAGTTTTCATGCGTTTTTCTTCGCGCGCCATCTCGTGTGCAGTAGTTGTACTGTTAAGACAAAATTCTTTCGGTCGATGTAAGTACTATTTATTGCAAACACTAGATGGCGACACAGGTCAAGGCTAAAACGAATAGAAAAATACACTATTTGAGTTTTTGTGGCGAAATGCGCGCCATCTCGTGTGGAGTAGTTGTGTTGTTAAGGCTGAGAATTCTTTCGCTCGATGTAGGTACTATTCATTTTTGAACTAGATGGCGACACATGTCAAGGATACGAACAGAACCGAGCGAAGCTCGGTTGCCCAGATATTTATTAATAACATAACCCAGGTACCGGTACATTTCTATTTTAATAGACTAAAAGCCCAGAGCCGTCAGACCTTCCTCATTTTCTTAAGCATAAAACTTTGGAACAATGGTTCGTATCGACGGTTAATGTCTGCATATTACCTAGCTGGGCCCGTCGGACATTTTTTTGGTAAGGTTTTTTAAAAACATTAATAAGGTTTTTTTTAAACACTAACTTTCCTTAAATTCTCAAGGCTGATTTTTATATATATGTAATAGAAAAGACTGTAAGGCTTCGATAATCATCATTTCTACTGGCCGTAACCTTTACCAGACGCTTGAAAGTCTCTTTAACTTACCCTAATTTCTAAAGCTACGGCCGGCGTAAATGGTTACGAAATGATGATTATCAAATCTTTAGAGCTTTTTCTATCATATATATAAAAATCAGCCTTGAGAATTTAAGTAAAGTTAGTGTTTAAAAAAAACTTTACAGCAAAAAAATACCGACGGCCCGAGCTAGGTAATATGCTGACACCAAACGTCGATACGAACTCTACATTGTGCCAAAGTTTCATCCTTGAGAAAATAAGGAAGGTCTGGCGGCTCTGGGCTCTCAGTCCATAACCCAAAAAGCCCAATAATGAAAGTCCTTACGAGATTAAATTTTGCCGCATCGTACTTGTGGGGAAAAACTTGTCCGAAGGGCATGGAGGTGGCCGGGGAATTAATTGGGTGCGCGACGCGAGTACCCTAGTACCCGGACCCTTGTACTCGCAATCCCTTCCCTAAATATTTTCCGGGCTGTTTGATGAACTTATGTCGGTTTTTCTTGAGATTCTGTGAAAATGTATAATTTTTCTGTGTATTTTGCTGAATTGTGCCAATAAATAGTATTCTATAATATATATTATTATGTATTTATTTATTATAATCTCATACTGGCTTTATAATCTTGTGCACCAAACTAACTATCTCTGTTTAGAGAGGTAGAAAATGCCTTAAGGCGTTAAGTCCGCCATTTGTACTTTTTATTGTTAATTTTTGCAATTATTATTTAAAGAACTACGTATATATTTAAATTTGTAATGTAATTCAACTTTCAGTGTAGATCACCGACTCCTTAAATATTTTTTTAAATGATATTAAAATTATAAATTTTAAAAAATTTGCAATAAAGTTTAAATAAATAAATAAAATTGTGGGAACTGGATAAAATCACAAATTGTGGTAAATTAAGGATGTATGTATTATGGTAAATTGCTGTACATAATATATGCGGTATGAGCTTGTAAAAGTAGGTATGTATATTTTGGGGGTTCCCTCTGTTTGGCATACCTTTAATTGTCCGAAACGATTTTCGCATAACAGACTTCGCATAATCGATTTCCGACGCATGTTAATTTGGCAGAAAACTTGTTTGTCATAATCTAAAATAATACGAATAAATACTTTGTCAGAAAATAAGTTCGCATAATACTGTTTACGCCGATTGTTTTTATGAATAATATTGATTCGCATAATTGTATTTGTCATATTTCTTAAAATCAGAATAACCACCCATACTAAATAAATGCTGTCAGGAAAGTCGGTTAGGTTAGGTTAGAACTGCGATTTTAACAAATACAACATTTTGTCAAGAATGTCGGTTAGGACTGCAACATCAATATAGTAGTAGGTAGTATTACCTATGATAAAAATTCTGCGTGGTAAATTTCGACTAAAAAAAAATATTATGCACAAATAGTTTATGCATAAAAACCATTCGGCGAATAACCTTTATACACGAAACCCTACTTTTACTTTTTACTTTGCTTTATACCCTACGAATTTTACTTTATACCCTACTAAGTCCAAGTTCATGATTTTGGGTAGTAAAATTCAGATTTCGCGAGTATTAGATGGCAATCCTCAACTTAATATTAAAGGCTCACCAATTGAGCGAGCAGTAATAAAATAATAATAATAAAATAAAATAAAAAGCCTTTTTATTGTTCCTTAAAACATAAAATACAGAATTATAAGATTCATGCAATTATACTGTTATAATTATTGGTCATAATTTTAATAAAATATTATTTAATTAAGGTTCGTGGTTTTAAGGACCCCTCTTTGGGTGAAGGCCTCCTCCAGTTGTTTCCAGTTATCTCTATCCTTTGCCATTTCTTTCCATTTCTCTCCGCCGATTTTTTCAATTTCATCTGCCCAACGTTCTGTCGGTTTTCCTGCCTTACGTACGAGCGAGTAGTAGAGGCCAGAAACTTAGGCATAATAATTGACAGTCAGTTAAAGTTTGAAAAGCACGTCACACAGTTGGTTAAATCATGTTTTTTTAGACTGAAGATATTGTACCGTGTGAGAAGCTTTTTAAATGAACAAGTTCGTCTGACATTATGTGAATCGCTCATACTGTCAAAGCTAAACTACGGCGATGTGGTGTACGAACCTCGTCTGCAGCAGAAAACTCGTAGATTAATTCAAAGAGTCCAAAACGCTTGTTATCGGTATTGCTACAAAATTCCTCCAAGGAGCCATATCACGCCGTACTTAAACAAATGTTCGACTCTAAACATGGCATCACGAAGACATTTACACCTTGCTTGTCTTCTCTTCAGTGTTATAAATTGAAAATCACCTGAGTATCTGTATTCTAAAATAAATAAATCTTCTTTTCATCATCGACACGGCACTAGATCCACTCAACGTTGCATTTTAGAAACACATCCTCATAGGACAATTGCTTTTACCGGTTGCTTCAGATATCTTACGACCAAGTGCTGGAATGATATCCCCCCACCTTTAAGAGAGCTTAAATCCAAAAAATTTTTTAATATTCGTTTTAAAAAAAATCTCTTCGAAAAGCAAGCAAATGGTATTCCATTCGGGTACTTGGTTGCAGATTTCCGGATATGATTTGGTGGGAACAATGATAGTCTTAGGAGGCTTACAATCGGTCCACACGTGTGAAGTTACCTGCTACTTTACACCATACACATTTAACATTTACATCATTCAGAAAACAACTCACGATATGCACATAACACTTACACTATACACTATACATTTGTTTACGATTTAATGTTGGCAATAAAACTTAAATATTAATTGGCAATTAAACTTATACTCTGATGTGACCTAGGTTCCGGCAGAAAATCAGTGCTTTGGTCGAAAGAGTGAAGCGTATCACTGAGCCGAGACCCTTTTGTCCTGCTGCAACGCACACAGTTGTATTCTGTACTTTTATTTTTTACTATTGTTTGTTTGTTTTTTTCTGTCTTTTATTCATTTTATTGCTGTCTCTTTTTATTATGTTGCGAATAATTTGTGTGTCTCCTTTAATCTGTATTTTGTGTGTGTTTGCAGTTTGCCAAATAAATGATTTATCTATCTATCAAATATATTCGGACAAACAAAAACATGACTAGACAAATTATACGTAACTATATTTATGCTATAACAGATTATGCGAAAGGTGAATTATGCCAATATTATAGATTGTGCCAAAAATAATTCTTGATTATAAAATTATGCCAAAACAAGGGGAACTATATTTTGGTGCTGCTATGTACAATGTAAATTTCAATATCGTCTTATTAGTCTGACGTAACTAATCTTAGCAATTTTGCGAAATTGCATGAAAGCAAGCTTGGTTTAAAATTGCGGGCTCTCACTGTTTGTCGCAAGCTTAAATCTTCCCGTAAAAGCATGTACCTACTGATGTAATATATACTCGTACCTACCTATCCTACCCATCTGTTTTGAAGTTGGTTACTTTTTAAACCCCGACGCAAAAACGACGGGGTGTTATAAGTTTGACGTGTCTGTCTGTGTGTATGTATGTCTGTCTGTCTGTCTGTCTGTCTGTCTGTCTGTCTGTCTGTCTGTTTGTCTATCTGTCTGCCTGTGTGTGTGTGTCTGTCTGTGTGTGTGTCTGTCTGTGGCATCGTAGCTCTCGAAAGGATGAACCGATTTTGATTATTTTTTTTTGTCTGAAAGCTAAGTTAGTCGGGAGTGTTCTTAGTCATGTTTCATGAAAATCGGTCCACTATGTCTAGGTTTTTTCAAAATTTTAATTTTGTGATTAGGTTATTTACCTATAACTGCCAAACTGGCCTCAAAAAAGCTGGGTGTGCTCAATAGATCGAGACAGTATTTCACTCCAGCCCACCGCCTTCAGCTCTATAAGGCGCAGGTTCGCCCACACATGGAGTACTGTTCTCATCTATGGGCAGGGGCACCTCAGTACCAGCTTCTCCCTCTGGACCGCATCCAACGACGAGCGACTCGAATTGTCAACTGCCAGCATATCTCCGATCGGCTTGACCCCTTGGCGCTGCGTAGAGATGTGGCCTCGCTCTGCATTTTCTATCGCATGTATAACGGGGAGTGCTCCGAGGAATTGTTCGGATTAATCCCTACCGCTTCTTTCCGCCATCGCCCTACGCGACAATATTTCCATCGTCATCATCTAGATGGCTGGCAGTCCTCAACTGTGCGTTTCTCCAGAAACTTCCTGCCCCGCACAGCTAAACTGTGGAATGAATTGCCGCCTGCGGTATTTCCGGACCGATACGACCTTCAAATCTTCAAGAAAAGAGCGTACATCCATCTTAAAGGCCGGCAACGCACCTCCAACAACTCTGGTGTTTCGGGTGTCCATGGGCGGCGGTGATCGCTTACCATCAGGCGACCTGTCTGCTCGTTTGCCTCCTATCCCATAAAAAAAAAACTTTAGTCTTACATTAAAAAGTTTTAATTTTAATTTCAACACATTGTTATTACTCATATGGAATGGCATAAACGCTCACTAAACGAAACGCTCGTAGATATCTATCTCTATCGCGATAGGTAGACTGAGCCAGACTACCTATCGCGGCGTTTCGTTTTCGTTTCGCGTCGCAGAAATGCCGTTCGGCTACGGAACCTGATCCCTCAATTCCAAACTCCCGAGTCCCCGATCCCTCAACTCTCCGCCCTTTCAACCGTGAATACTGAAGTCCTCATACACATGCCATTGAAAATTGAGTAGTTAAATTTAAATTGAATCATCATTACAATCATCATTGCTCTCTAGAAAATAATAATCATTTGCCGGTCCATTACATAAAATTATTGATTTACGACTGAAATTGCTCGAGATGCTTACATGAAAAAAAAAAAACAAAAATCACCTATGCTTTAAAATTGAGTTCCCTCAACTCAGATCTGGCCCCGTAGCCGAATGGCATTTCTGAAATGCAATCTATCTCTATCGCTCTTGCGTATTGGTATGACAGAGCCAGACTGCATTTGCATGCAGAAATGCCATCCGGCTTTACGGGGCCAGGGTGCGTAGCCAAATGGCACAAACGCTCACGAAACGAAACGATTGTAGATATCTATCTCTATCGCTCGTGCGTATTGGTGAGACGAGCCACTACCTTCCGCGGCGTTTCGTTTTCGTTACGCGTCGCAGAAATGCTATTCGGGTACGGGGCCAGGACAGATTAATATTATAGGACTATCTTGGAGGTAACTAAAAGATCGGGTCGCCACCTTCCCGAATGAAGGTTGAGGGAGGCGATGGCTGAGATGTGCGCCATATTCGTGAACGGGTGCTGTTTGTGAAGACCGGTCTGTTTCAGCTAATAGGGGCTATGCTATTCTATGTAACATTAATTTTGAATGAGATTACGTTGAGGCACTCTGTTCGGTCCTTGTTTGTTTATTTTCTTTCTGACTCTTGGAGACCATATACATCTCCAAGGAAAAAAGTAGATTCAGTAAATATATATATATATTTTTTTTCCTTTGCTTAAGACAACAAGAGTCTTTTACAACTCTAAAGTTATTTTAGTTATTCATTTTTTTTTCTTCATGTATAATTTTTTTAGATGTACTTTGACACTTAGAGACTATACATCTCTAACATCTCTTATTAATAATCATAATAGCTTTGTACTAGCAATGCATTCATAATAGCAATGCATTCATTTTTATAATAAGTTACCTGACACTGCTTTGAGATTACCCCTCCCAGCTCTTAAGAACTACTTAAAAAAATCATTGATGTTAAAGGCTTATTACAGAGTCGAGGACTATTTGACAGACAAACATGCATGGCCCGAACCAGAAACTACAAAAAACGAATAGCAATTAAAATAATTGTATTATGTATAGAGGACACAGTTCAGATAAGAAAGCACATCAAATATTTTATATTTTATGTTGTGTAGGTAAATTACATATTTAATGATATTGAGATTCATATTATCTTTTTCTTCTGTGACAATTTGATATGTTTTCTCTGAAGAAGAACGACGTATTATTAAGCAATAATATAATTTATTGAAATTAATTTCCATAGAGTACCTAGTCTGTTCATATTCTTTGATGAATACTTTTGCATGTTAAATTGTATCTTGTTATTTAATGCATGTTAGTTATAAGATGTAATGTTTTGAAAAGAAGTTGCCCGCCGAGTTTCTTGCCGGTCCCATAGTGGATACCCCCCTCCCAACTGAGGGGGGACTGAAATCTTCTCGAGGCTGAGGCGTAGGGTTAGAGCCGGCGTAGCTTTATTTGACGTTCATATGCGCATTGTAATATGCCTACTTGAAAAATAAATATTTCATTTTCAAATATTTCATTTTCATTTTCATTTTTCGTACTTTGTATAATTTCTTGTGTTAATATTTTTTTTTTATGAATACTTTTGCTTATTAAATTGTATCTTGTTTTTTTAATGCATGTTAATTATAAGATGTAATGTTTTGAAAAGAAGTGGCCCGCCGAGTTTCTTGCCGGTCCCATAGTGGATACCCTCCTCCAACTGAGGGGGGACTGAAATCTTCTCGAGGCTGAGGCGTAGGGTTAGAGCCGGCGTAGTTTTATTTGACGTTCATAAGCGCATAGTAATATGCCTACTTGGAAAATAAATATTTCATTTCATTTCATTTCATTTCAACTCCTAAAAATAATTTTTGAAATCGGACCACGGGCGATAAACATATAACTTGCATCCTCTATTTGTCAATATTATGTGCATTGGTGTAGTGCATGCATGCATTCTGTTGTGTGCTCTATCTTCAGCGTTTGAACACTCGTCCGCCAGATTGATATATGATGGAGAGTCTAGGGCTGTATAAAACAAAATGATACTGATTATTTAATAATGATTGAAATAAAACTATGGAAACGGATTAAATCGCGTATAATGAATTTAAAATTCATCCCGACGCTTCGAACACTTTACAGCGTTCGTGGTCAACAGGTGACACCATGGTGATTTCATGAGTAACTATCGCGGTAACCGAAGACAATATTAATAATCATTGATTATAATATTTTTTTTCTGTTTTGTTAGTTTTTAGTACTAGAGCCCACGACCAAAACCATGTCTCATAGCAATACGGCAAAAACCCTATAAAATCGTTAGATTGTATGATTCTGAACCCGACTAGGTGTGTAGTAACGGTCGAAAGTGTAGCAACTGCGTGGGAGGCCATTTCTGCTGTGTCAAAAAAAAAAGGCAGTCGGTATTATAGCAATACGTCTGATAGTGAAAATGTACATAGATTTTATAATTGTATTACGAAAAAGTTTGTTTTCAGACATTTTGCGCGTAGCACATAGCCTGAGCGCATTTTTGAAAATGTCAACAAATTTAGCCGACCTGTATCATAGCAATACGGATAATTATTTTTTTTAACTTTTCGTATTGCTGCCATGATTACCAAAAACCTGTTTTCAGACACTTTAAGTGTAGCATATACTCGACGATATAGATATATAGCATAAACGATTTATTTCAGTCCTTCAACTTCAATGTTACGGTTTCGGGTAAATTCTTTGTTAATTATCATCTAATAAATTCAGGGTCGCAACGTATTCATTGGTTTGTAACAGAGAATTCAAGATGCCTCAATACGATTTTTAAATGATATCTGAGTATCGAAAAGTTGTCTGATAGAGAAGGTGCTACACTTAATTTGTCTGATATAATTTTTTTGCACATGTGGACAACTTATTTTATCATGTCCAACAATTTTCAGACATATTGCTATGATACCGATCGGTAAAATTTGTTAACATTTTCAAAACGGTCTCAAAATTTAATGCGTTCACATTTCCGTCTGAAAATTGTTTTGTTCGCATCAAATAACCAAAATTTACTAATAAAAAAGATTTTCAGACGTATTGCTATGAGACATTTTTTTTGTCTCATTTTTAATTTTTTTAAGTGATTTTACGGGTTTGCGCTACACCACTAACGTCTGAAAAATATGTTTCCGGTATCTCAGAACTATCATTCAACTACAGTCTGCAAATCAGACATATTGCTATGATGCAGTTCGGTAAAATTCTTTGACAATTTTGAAAATTCGGTCAGATCAAACGCTACGCGGAAAATGTCTGATATTGGTATTTTCGAGTTCAGGATAATCGTATCTATCGATTTGATGCGGTTTTGGCTGTATTGCTATGAGACAAAAATTTTGGTCGTGGGCTCTCGTACTATTAAGATATAGTTTAATTTAGATTTATTTTTCATTTATCAATTAGTTATTTTTTGTAATGTTTGTATAAATAAGTGAATGATTGTAATTCTATAATTTAAACATTAATTAATATTAATTCCTATACAATTTAGAAACATTTTTATTTAAAACATTTTATAATTCGTAATATTTTATAAGTTTTGCCAGTGTCAAAGTAACTAAGGTTCTTATTTAATATCACATGGAAGTAATATTATGAAATGTGAAACAATAGGTTTGTATTTATGATGTTATTGTCTTTAATTAAATCAAATTTTTACACGACTGCTCCATCTCGCTACGCTCGCGGTTCAATATTGGACTCTTTCGCTTGCCCGGTTATCAATATTGGCACGTGCGCTAAACAACAACTTTGCGACGTAAAACAAGTAACTATTGAGCCCCACGATATACAAAACTAGTGATTGCCAACCCTCATCATCCCCCATGAATGACGGTCCTGGCTGTTTCATAAATCAATCGCCACACTGTCTTTGGTGAATGTGCTTTCAGCGCCGGCCGGCACTAATGTATAGAAGATGTGGTCAGAGTAGTGATGGGACCTGTTTTGTATTATTTAATTAATATTATCGATTATAAATGTCGTTTGATAAGGACATTGCAGAGCCATGTAGAGACGGGTTAAGAATTTCTCCACTTCCTTTCCTCCCGTGGCTGTCGTAGAAGTCGACAAAGGGGTTCTTTTTTTTTTTACTTTATTAGGTACACCAAACAGATTTCGTACAAAATCTTGATAACAATTAAATCTTATGCTAAGTGGCTTAAAACTAGCACGAGATCCAAAACAAGTGTACTCAGCATGTTTTACAATTCAGCGGAAACAATACATATTTTAGCACTATCTAGTAAGTAAAACTACAATAGCAAACATCAGAGAACTATTGGGTAACAATTTAGCTAATATGAAATAAGGGAGTTATTAACTTAAGCTAAGGGTATACGCATTTAAACTATACGAGTGAGACAAACGTAAACATATTTAAACGGTAGAAGGAAAATTTTGCAGTCAGTGACAGAAGAAGATGAATATGAGGATGAGGATGAGGAGGAGCCGGTGAAGAGGACGACAGCCAAGCGCCTCTTCAATCTAGCAATGTTGGAGTCAAAAATGTCAAAATGAATATGATTAGAAGCTAACTCGTTATATTGGCGGCACATTCTAGTAATGGGATTATAGAAAGAAGTACTGTTTTTATATACTCTAAGAGCGAAAAGTTTAGTGTTGCGACCTCTAAATCTAAGTGTATTAAAAGTAATGGATGATAATAGTGGTGCAGAGTCAATTCTAGAGTGAACTATTTTGTGTAAATTTAAGAAGTCGCACATCTTACGACGTGCTTCAAGAGTAGAGATATTAAACTTGATTACTCGACTGGTATACGATCTATATGTACGTCCCAACTTGTATCTAAACGCAAGAACCTTCAAAAACAGCCTCTGCACCTCCTCTATGGCATTGATGTGTACAGAGTAATGTGGGGTCCATATAGAGGAACCATACTCCAAAACGCTCCTCACCAAATTAAAGAACAATAAAATTAGACTATTCGGGTTCCTAATGATGATATGAGCGATGGGCTGGCAACTTGTCACGGTTTCGTTTTCAACCCATAAACTGCTAAAAGTGGAATTGAAACTTGAGTTGTTTGAGCTCTGACTACACCTTTTGGAAAAACAGGCGTATGTTCATTATGTAAGTGTGTATTGCAGGCCCGGAATAAAAGATCTAGGGGCTAGAGCAGAGTCACTTGGCGCAGTAATCCACTTTCTTTCAAGATCACCTATCCTAAGTAATTTGCAAGCAAGCCTGAGCTTTTCTCACTAGTCCTTATCAAAGTCCTCAAGGTCTACCGCGACCCCGGTTTCTATTTTGTGGGACCCAGTTATTTGGTAAAAGATAATAGGTACTTATATCACCTAAAAATCTACACCATATATCGATAAAGGTACAGCCCATCCCTACACCGCGGCCGCTCGTCAGAGGTTGCAGCGACTCACAAAAGTCACAAACACCGCACAGAGCCCTAACAATCGCAACTATGTTCTAAATACTATTGCCGCTTCGCAATTGCGGTCTACTTGCTTCATTGTTAAAGGCAATTATGTTGCCAGTTTCATTGCGCAGTCAATAATGTATAAATATAATGAATATGTTATTTAAAGGAATATGCGCCTTTCCATTTTCTGTCCACAAATGTGTAAAAACGTCTATATTAATGGAATTATTTATGCAAAACAGAGGCAAAATTACATAAATAACTATTACATAACTATGTTACATTACAATGTGAGGTGTGCAATAAAGAGTATTGTATCGTACATAAGTATATGAAATAAAGAAAGAAAGAATGGACGAAAGAAATAAAGAAAAAAAAAGAAAGAGAGAGAGAGAGAGAGAGAAGGAAATAAAATAAGAAAGAAAAAAAGAGCAAGAATGTAGGTACATAGTTACAAGATGTTAAGATGATTAGGTAGTTTCGGTAGTTTCCATTTACATTCAACCTTATTGGTGTGCAAAAATTCTGTCGCACACAAAGTAAAAAAATGACAACATATATTATTATTATAACAAACTAATTAAATAGTACTGCCGGCACAGAATATATAATAGTACAAGTACAGAAGGCCCACTGCTTTGATGTTCACGAAATGCCGCCTTTTAAATGCCTACAAAATTCTAACAAAGAAACGAGCCGCACGTGCGCAGCGTCGGACGATAGGGTTACCTATGTATAAAAAGTTATACTATTATATTCCAGTCTTGGGTACTTTCTAGGTACCTATATGTATATACCTACAGTATTAATATATTTTTGTTCAAGTCCCAACATCACAAGCCTTATTGAACTTTTCCGTAGGACTTAATCAATATTAATAGTAGATCTGTGTAAGATTGTACTATTTTATTCATGATGTCTATTTAACTATGCACTATTAGCCATTTACACGTGGAAATCGCATATAAAGCTTTAAAAAAACTCGCGACGTAAAGTAACAATAGAAAGTGGGAACGTGCGTTCCGTAAGAACGCGCGCCACCCCTGATGAGGCCGCGAACTCGCGGCCGCCAGCATGTACTTGTAGCGCGGCGAAAGTATCGCGGAGTGAGCCGCCCCTGCTGCCGGATATAAAATACAATTAAAATTTAGACAAATGAAATTTAACCAAGTCAAAATTCTATAGTGACGATAGAATTCAAAATACATAATGCTACAATTTTCGATTTCAGTCAATATTTTATAAATATATTTCATACAATTAAATGTAGTCAATTATAAATGAACTGTTGTAAATTGTAACTCCTTCACAATTGTTATCAAAATATTGCAATAAGGTACCTACAGCGGGTTAAACCTCGATTGGGGCAATTGTAAGTAATTAATCAATTTTTGTGTGGTAGGGCACAGCACAGCGGATATCGTCTCGCTCGAATCTAGAGCAGATCCCAACTGGGGTAGTACCTCCGCCTTACAGAAGACCGCAGCCAAATAAAAATAAAAATAAAATAAAAAATAAAAAGTCATTTATTGTCGCAAATAATTTTAAGGTACAATTACTTAAGTATTTATTTCTATCATGCAACAGAGTAAGCTACGCTATGATACAGTACAATCATGTCTTGTTCTATATTAGCTATGATCACAACTTTGAGGACTAAAATAACTAAGTAACTACCAATAGTTAAATACTAGGTGCGACAATAGGCTCGAGACTCAGCTTGTGCCGCGAGTCTAGTGACTGCACAGCGCTGTTTTTCAGCCCGTACCTATTTCTTTGAGTGTATGAAAAAAAAAGAATTGCTAGCTATCAGGGGTATAATGACTTCTAACCCGCGTTAACATTTGAATAGCTGCTCATAGGAGTTAAAATAACAATTTATAATAAGTACTAATAGCAATTTAAATTTTAAATTTTTAAATTTTTAAATTTTTTAAATTTTTTAATTTTTTTTTTTTTTTTTTTAAATTTTTTTTTAAATTTTTAAATTTTTTAAATTTTTTTTTTTATAGCACTTTAAATAGCACTAGACCCATACTCATAGTGTTGTGTTCCTGTCGGTGAGTAAGGCTGCCAGAGCTCAACGAGGGTGCGGTGTGCTGATGACGGGAAGACTTACGGAACTAACTTGTTCCGTTTATTGTCCTTTGAGTCGTCGGCAACCCGAACCCTGTGTACTTAACACAGCAAAAGGGAATGTACAAGTTTCTAATGGGGTGGCAACGCGCATGTGACACTGTTTGAGTTGCAGGCGTCCATAGGTTACGGTGACCGCTTTACATCAGGCGGGCCGTATACTTGTTTGCCACCGACGTAGTATAAAAAAAAAAAAACCATTATTACACTATGATGTTGAGTTCTTCGTGTACCTATCCACTGAACAAGCCTATCATTATATAACCGGTGGAAACTCTATTTAATAATACAAACATTGTACAACATGTAAAAAACCGGCCAAGAGCGTGTCGGGCCACGCTCAGTGTAGGGTTCCGTAGTTTTCCGTATTTTTCTCAAAAACTACTGAACTTATCAAGTTCAAAACAATTTTCCTAGAAAGTCTTTATAAAGTTCTACTTTTGTGATTTTTTTCATATTTTTTAAACATACGGTTCAAAAGTTAGAGGGGGGGGGACGCACTTTTTTTTTCTTTAGGAGAGATTATTTCCGAGAATATTAATATTATCGAAAAACGATCTTAGTAAACCCTTATTCATTTTTAAATACCTATCCAACAATATATCACACGTTGGGGTTAGAATGAAAAAAAATATCAGCCCCCACTTTACATGTAGGGGGGGTACCCTAATAAAACATTTTTTTCCATTTTTTATTTTTGCACTTTGTTGGCGTGATTAATATACATATTAGTACCAAATTTCAGCTTTCTAGTGCTAACGGTTACTGAGATTATCCGCGGACGGACGGACGGACGGACGGACGGACGGACGGACGGACTACATTTGTTAGACCTGTACCCCAAAAGCATAAAATTGTTGTAGTAATTCACCGAATCGCATTTCACCTCGATCTCATATTTAATTTTCGCATTGTGTCTTAATAGTTTTTTTTTCAAGTGGCTGTAAGTTTTAGTCGCATTTCACCTCGATCGTGCATTTAAATATCGCGTTGTGACTCAATCGTTTATTATTTTAGTCGTTATTAGTTTTAGTCGCATTTCACCTCGACCGTGCATTTAACTTTCGCGTTATGACTCAATCGTTAATTACTTTAGTCGCATTTCACCTCGATCGTGTATTGTATTGGCGACGTGATTCAACGCAACAGTATGAAGATTGAGTAGATTGATGATTCTGTAGACTTGGGTGTAATTCTTAATTTCGGATACTTGGCGTTAAAGAAAGCAAAACAAATGATCTAAGACACAAAGCTGCTTTATTACTCCTTAAAAGAAACCTAATTATCTTCTTAAACTAATACAAATCTGCTTTGTTACTACTTAAACTAAAACACAACAGAAAACGTATTAAACGTAAATTAACGTATCAATTTAATTAGAGTCCCAAACAAACATCGATCGCGGCGAAATGCGTCTACGGTAACATACTACACAAAAAATTTAATTCTACAATTTAATTATACTAATGTCAAAAGCTACGCGAAAAAGTCGATCACGGCGAAATGCGTCTACGGTAACATACTATACAAAAAATGTAATACTACAATTTAATTCTACTAATGTCAAAAGCTACACGAAAAAGTGCGTCAAGTAAAAAAATCTAGTGATATCTTTTTCATTCAAGGTGAAATGCGATTCGGTGAATTACTACAACAATTTTATGCTTTTGGGGTACAGGTCTAACAAATCAACAAATATACGTTTATTGGCAGGGTGCAAAGCGGGTGGAGGGGGTAGCTAAAACGATCACAGCGCTCACTACGGGCAAAATTGACATCTTAGTCGCTGACTTGCGCTGTCAAATCCATATTGCAGTAAACATTTTCATGTCGTTTTTGAGATAAATTTAATACGGGCCCAGTAAAATTTGTTATGGCGAATTGTAATAACTCCAAGAAAAGTAGCGACTAAATTCTAGCTATTTCCAAGACCGTGGTGGAAACGAAACCACCGTTTAAGTGAATAGTTGCCGTAAGAAGAAAAGTGTCGTCCAATCTCTGAAGTTTTACTTATAGTGCGTAATCATTTGATACAAGTATTGAATTGAATTTACGGTGAATTTATAGTGCAAATTTTATTGGAGGTAGAAAAGCCGACGTGGAAGCCAATCCCAGTTATGTTCGAAAATCATTTTATTTGTTTCCTCATCTGTGCTCCTGTTTACAAATCGAAACGGATTGACGAAAATGCGTAAATATCGAGGTTTCAATGGGAAGAAGGAGCACGATAACAATAGAAGCAGAAGCAGTCCATCCACTGAAGGCTTATCACATTTTAAATAAAATTCCTGGAAACTTATTTCATCGCATTCGTGATTGTATTTGATCTGGTAAACCTCCAATATTTTCAAGTAAATGAAACAAGTTTTTGTAATGTATAATGTGTAATGTATAATGTAATTAAACGTTATTATAGCAAGTTTGTTTTTATTTTACAATAAACCCTGTACCCTGCAATGATATTTATAATTCCTATAAGTAGTTAGCCTATGAAAATGACAGGATAGCAGTGAACTGATCAACTTATTTATTTATACTTTATTGCACATAGGTATAAATGGTGGAATAATGTCTTCAATCTGTAGAAAATGCCCAGCTAGCACTAATTTATTGCCTTTATTCATCGTCTCAGGTTGGAAAATGTTTTCTTGAGCGATGGCACGAAACCCCGTTTTAGTCACCAGTTTGTTAATTTCTCACTGAAAACAACGATTTAATGTTATTGGCGATAATGTTGTAACCACCATCGTCAAGAATTGTCTAATATAGTAAAATAGCACAAGATTTCATTAATTTTTTCACAATGTTTACTTACTTCTCGCTTCACAGCGGTTACAATATTGTCACTGTCACGTGGCGTTGTCGTCGCGCACGGTCCCAATAATCAACGCTTAACCAACACTGTAGGTAGGAATAAGCCATAATGCACAACCCTCAACGGCGGCGTTGCGACTTGCGACGCAGACAATGAGGAGGCACACTGACATTTTATCCCGTCAGGCGGCGCCTGTGCAAGTGCCACTTATGTCACTGTCATTCATATGTGAAAGAGAGAAAAAACATATCATGTTCTCGCTCTCACGTATGAAATTCTTCTGCTATGCAATGGACTAACAGGGTTGGCGCCATCTGTCATAACCAGAGATCGGACGGATTTGCATTCTTAGTGACTTACGTCATTTTAATGACTTTTAGTATGAGATGAGATGCATAAAAATCCGATTCATAACCTTTGAGTGTGGCTCCTCATTATAGTCGCGTGATAAACGACATAAAGTCAGCCCGTCCTTTTCGCACTATTTGTAAGTGCGAAAAGGACCGATGTCACAATTCGATCGTCAATTGGTCGATTTTCCACTGTGTTTTCGTCGCAAATCAGGAGGTAAGGATATTGAAGCTGTTTCGATACGACAGTGTCAAAAGTGTTTGAATCTGTTACGCGGCAATTTTGACACTTACATAATTTTCCTATCTATTGGTAATCTAGAACTAATATCAAAATTATCTTCACATCAACCAAAGTTCGAGTTGCCTAAAGTGTATTTTTTTTTATACTACGTCGGTGGCAAACAAGCATACGGCCCGCCTGATGTAAAGCGGTCACCATAACCTATGGACGCCTGCAACTCAAACAGTGTCAAACATGCGCGTTGCCACCCCATTAGAAATTTGTACATTCCCTTTTGCTGCGTTAAGTACACAGCAAAAAGGAGTGTACAAGTTCCAAGGAGGGTTCGGGTTGCCGACAACTCAAAGGACAATAGACGGAACAAGTTAGTTCCGTAAGTCCTCCCGTCATCAGCACACCGCACCCTCATTGAGCTCTGGCAGCCTTACTCACCGGCAGGAACACAACACTATGAGTAGGGTCTAGTGCTATTTGGCTGCGGTCTTCTGTAAGGCGGAGGTACTACCCCAGTTGGGCTCTGCTCTAGATTCGAGCGAGACAATATCGCGTATTTCGCGCAGATGGGCATTTTCAGAATTTGGCCCCCTCAATTAGCGTAAGTTGTAAACAATAATTGCACAATCAGTGTTGTCGGCGTGTCCCTTTTGGCATTCAGTCCGCCATTTGTACATTTTAAGATCCGTACCGCTCTTACGATCCGCTTTGCCACCAGTGGGCTTGATCGCTTTTTCTTTAGTGTATGGTATCTACATCTACTTCAGTTTATATTCAACATCTGTCAAGCCAATTCAATTTATAAATATGTATGTGTTAAGATCCGTAATTATTCAAATAGGACATGCGGTGTCGAGTATCAGATGATTATATGTGGTTAATCTCTAGTTCCAAAGGCTAGGTCCCTTTCAACCCTTGGGTCTATTTTAAGCCACCCTTCCCTTTATCAATAGCTGACAGGCTAATTCTAACTTACACTTGGTAATCTTGGTATCTTTAAGACATTCTAAAGGATGTTATACCGATGATTTGCGTTTCGCTAGTATTTGTGTTGGGCATTTTCAGAATTTGGGACCTCCAATTTGCGTAAGTTGTTAACAAAAATTAACTCACTATCGGTTTTGTCGCGATAATTAATTAAGCATGAAATCTGAATAAAATTATTGTTTTTGAGTTAATTACATGAACTTTAAGCGACAATCTACATTCAGAATGTGAAAAAAGTAAATGTTTAGACAGATTCTGTGCAAAACTGACAGCGATTTAATTTTTGTTAACAACTTACGCTAATTGGGGGACCCAAATTCTGAAAATGACCTGGTCTAGTGTGAGCAAGACGCGCGATGTGATTTAAATTATGAAATGCTGCTTTCTTGACGGCGATTTAGGCCAGTTTTTTCATTTCTAAATTGTACTTAATTTTAAGTAGTTTTATTTGTTTGCTTTATACCTTGAATCAATTAAAAATCCCACATTATGAAATCAAAATACCTAATATAAATGTAATGTTGGGCTAATTAACTAATAATAAAAGATAAAGGCGTAGTTAAATTGAACGACATAATTATGGCACTTGTATTTTTTTACAGAGTTAGCAAATATTGCCGGTTACAAAAATTACACCATGTATATCATAGCTTCAGGTTGGCTACCTTACATTATAACCTCCAAGTAGCTTCGCTTGGCGATTAGTAACTTATTCCTAGTTATTACCAGGCGGCTGGTGAGCAGCTGGGAATATTCCCAGGGTGTAACTAGAGGGTTATTACGGCGATTGATTTGCGTGATGGAGAACCTAATTATAATACCTCTATGTATTGTGTTTTTCCACTAAAGAAAAATCCTTAAGAAAGTGCAATAAAGAACGTTTTTGTCTCAAGTTCTAAACTATTGGGTTGGTAAGAAAGTAATGAGCGGTCGATTGAATTCCACATAAAATTTTTGAGAGAGTTCTAGAATCTTCTATGGTCGAAAGTATATAAAGGACGAGTCGCACAGTTTCTCGTCAGTCATTCACTAGCTGTCGCCGAGCTAATATAAGGAAGAAAATGGACGAATTAAAAGTGCATGTAAGGCATTGCTTACTATATGAATTTCAGTCTGGCCATTCAGCCGCCGAAGCAGTGCGTAATATATGTCAGCGTGTTGCTCCTGAAGTTGTGTCTGAGGCCACGGCGAAACGATGGTTCCAGCGGTTTCGTAGTGGCGACTTTTCATTATCAGATCAACCTAAGTCTGGTCGACCGGTGAAGATTGATGTAGCCAAATTAAAAACCTTAATTGAAGGAGATCCGAGGCTAACGAGTCGTACTCTTGCTACCGAGTTAGGCTGCTCTCATGTCACCATAGAAACACATTTACACGTGTTGGGAAAAAACTACAAATACAGTGTTTGGATACCGCACGAACTTGATAGAGATCAACTAAACCGCCGTGCCGATATCTGCATACAACTTCTGTCTTTTCGCCGCACATTCAACTGGTTGGACCATCTTATCACTGGAGATGAAAAATGGGTCTTATATATAAATCACACACGCAAACGTCAGTGGCTAGCTCCAAACGAAAAAGGAATAGAGGCACCAAAAACAGAGCCTCACCCGAAAAAAGTTATGCTGTCCGTTTGGTGGGATATTCATGGTATTATTCACTGGGAACTCCTACCAAGTGGAATGACTGTTACCGCATCAGTATACTGTAATCAGCTTGAAAATTTAAACCAAAAAATCTGTCAGAATCGTCCACAGCATGCTAAAGTTTTTTCTTACACGACAATGCTCGCCCACGCATTGCAAAAGTGACTCGGCTAAAGCTATTGGAGCTAGGTTGGAAAGTGATACCTCATCCACCGTACTCTCCAGACTTGGCACCTACGGATTACGCATTGTTCAGATCGCTAAGCAATGCCTTGAATGAAAAAAAGTTCGATGATCAAGCCCATCTACGACAGTACATAGCTGAGTTTTTTGAATCTAAACCTAAGAACTTCTTCGCCGATGCTATTCATTCTTTACCAGAACGATGGAGACAAGTAGTAGATAACGAAGGCCGTTATATTTTTGATAAATGATTAAAATAATAAATTAAATAAAAATTACAATATTGGTTAGGATTCGCTCATTACTTTCTTACCAACCCAATAAATTTGTTCTCTCGATGCTTTTGACTTTGTACACCACATACATTTTTAAACCAGCTTTTTCCCTCGGCTTCATCCGCATAATATTTAATCTAATATTGATGTCCCATACAAACTTAAGACCCCCATTTCACCCTCTTAGGAGGTGAATTTTAAAAAATCCTTTCTTAGTGCTCCTCTACACCTTATAAGAAACCTACGTGCCTTTGGAATCTCTAGGACCAGCGGTTTCGGCTGTGCGTTGATATGTCAGTCAGTCAGTCAGTCAGTTTCTTCTTTTATAAATATTTAGAGTAGTATCAATGTTTCTAAGGAACTTTTCGTGTCGGGCAATGAATAGTTTGGTACTTATTAGATAGGTACCTACTTACATATATATTTAAAGTCACATACAGGTCGAACGCGATTAATTAACATTATGTTCGACGTTTGCACTGGCCGTGGTCACGGAACACTGACAATAAATATAATTATTACGTGAATAGTGTAGAAGATATCTTGCGTTTTAGTAAAATCGGCACGTTGAACCCCGCCGTCCCCTATTAATATTAGCACCATCTGACTGAACATCAACCAAAGGTGTGGCGCTATCAGAATGACTTTAATTTTTTCTTGATATACATCTATTTTATTGTTTTCCGTTAAATTCTACACGCAGCTAGGTCATTATCAGGAACAAATCCACCCTGATTTGTTAGATCATTTTCCCGAACTCATTATTTCTTCGAAGTAAATTTTCCGTTCGTATTTTTCCCCGATTGGTAAAATTCATATGTACCATAATTTATTTTTCGTTTTTTTAGTCAGTAAGTACACTTTCCGTTCGTATTTTTTCCCGATCGGTACAGTTCATACCTACCACAATTTATTTTTCTTATTTTTTTCGATTCGCGTTTTTTCTTAAACGTAATTCATACTTATACACCGTGTTTCACTTAACACTAAAAACCTGAAAACAGTTTGTTCAGAATCGAGAGTAGAATCGATTGAGCTATATCTTGATGGGGGTAATATTTTTATTTAAATTAGTATTATTAGTTATTTTTTACGTGCTCATTCTATTATACTCGTAATACAACATTGTGTATATCGCATTGCTAGAGGTTGTTTACCTTTTTTCAGTATTTAGGGGTATTAATACTGGCCGGTTACTTGGACGATTATTTTTTCCGCTACTAGTTTGACGTTGTTTGTCAGTTTAATCTTAATGTTTATCATAAGTCATAACAAATTGAACTCGTACCTAATTACAACCTTGTCATTTTGAATATTGAGTTTATTTGCTTACTGCGATTACCTGTCCAATTTGAAGTTTACTGTGACAAAGCTTTAAAGTGTTTTACAGTGACATCTTAGCTGTGTATTGGTAAACCTTATGTCGTTGCAGTAACGTACACAAATAAATAGTCTTATGGTTTATGATGGTAGTTAGCAATTATTTTATTGAGTGTAGAGCTAAAAGTCAAGTAGAGCTGTACAGAAAATTAAAAATTCGATTTAAAAAAAAGTAACGATCAGATTAAAAGATGAATACTCTAGATGAGTTTAAAAAAATAAAAATCAGTTGGGGTATCTGAGGTTTTGAGTGATACCGGAAACACCGTGTATAGACCGTCAACCAAATCTTGTCACTAAAAAAAGGCGGCAAATTTGAAAAATCACGGGCTAGCAACACTAGTTTTGAAAATCGGTGGAAATTCACGTGTCATTTGTATCTTATCTGTGGAAACATCCACCCTACCAAAAAGAGAAATAACTAGCATATATCCACCCCTTTTCAATACATTATCTAATTCGTAAGGAAGTAAAGGATGAGTATACGCGTTTCATATGTTTTTTTATTATTAGGGAGGCATTCCATGTTGCAGTTCCAACGAGCCCCTTGAAAAAAAAAATCTGTGGCTGTTCGACGTACATTGCTGGTTTTTGTTCGTTTCATAGGGATACCATACTTTAGTTTGATGTACATTGCTACTGCCAAAATTTGGTTGACAGGCTATAGTTATAACGTAATATGAGATATGTACAGTCGCCATCATATATATATGAGCTGCCAAGGTACTCAAAAATATCTGAACAAGCACTAAAAATAAACATTAAACATCGAAGAAACTTTGTGTAAAAACTTATCTATCTTATCGTATGACGGTACGAAACCCTCTATTTTGCATTGTCCGACACGCGGTGTCCTATCGTTTGACCAAAACTTGTTTAGCAAATTGACACATGACAACCAACTACTGGCAAAATTATATTTTGGCAAGTCTTCACTTTACAAAAACATTTTTGACAAATTATTCTCATAACCAAATATTTAACTTACAAAATAACATTTTATAAACGATATTTTTGACAAGTTCATATTTAACAGATATGAGGAATTGATTAGCTGCATCAAGTAGTTAGGTGGGCTAGATTCATTATCAAGTACCTATAAGTATACTTATTCGAGTGTTTGCAGTTGTGTAGCGAAAAACCTCTTTATTTTCGTATTACTATGATGTACTGTCATTATTTTTATATTGAGTCAATGACACTACGTTTGTTGAGTTTGACAATGACTTTTCGTAAGTAGTCTATCCAAAAGATTTAAAAAATATACTATAATCTAGAGGATAAAACTTTGATAAAACTCGACGTTGAATAATATCTATCGCAGAATAATATTTCTGATCACTGTGGTGCTCATTTTGGTCACTTGGATTAAATTTACAATCATTTAAATTGTCTAAATATGCAGCATTGAAAAAAAAAAAACGTTTTAATATAATCCCGAAAGTGTAAATATGCTCATAGAAAAAAAAGAAAGCGTTAAAATAAAGAATCAGGAAACTATAATACTGTAAAAAATAATTTTCGGGGAAAAATGCGAACGTAAAATTTACTTCGAAGAAATAATGACACGAATGAATGATGATGAATAATGATGATTTAACTTGTGTTCATTAGAATTCATTAGAAATAATGAGTTCGGGAAAATGATCTAACAAATCTTAGTGTGACCCTTACGAATAACATTCCAGTTAGTATCAAGTTTCAGAGGAATTTCCTCCCACGAACGCTCCGGCTATGGAATAAGCTCCCTGTCGAGGTATTCCCGATGAACTACAGTATGAAGTTCTTCAAAAAAGGAGTGTACAAGTTTCAAATGGGTCGGCAATGCGCATGTGACACCCCTTGAGTTGCAGGCGTCCATAGGTTACGGTGACCGCTTTCTGTCAGGCGGGCCGTATACCCGTTTGGCACCGACGTGGTATAAAAAAAAAGTCATTGACGGCACATGTCAAAACAAATAACATTAGGAATTGGTAAAGGCTGTCACACACGTGTTCAGTAATTATCTTTATCATTCAGTAATTATTTATGTTATTCTTACTTTTAAACTGTATAATGTAATGTTTTGTATTAAGATGTGGTAATAAAGATTATTTCATTTATTTATTTTATTTTGTTAATAACTCGATAACCGTGAGAGTTAAGAAGCTAGTTTCTTAGACAAATTAATTATATTTGATCTAAAGAACCTTCCCTTAAAGTTAACGGAATTCAATAAAAACACGGTGTACATCCGAGGTACATAGGTAGTTTTTTTAATGATATAACGTACGTTTACCATAAAGGGTCATATTAGTTACTAGCTTTTGCCTGCGGCTTTGCTTGCGTTAGAAAGAGACAAAGAGTAGCCTATGTCACTCTCAATCCCTTCAACTATCTCCACTTAAAAAATCACGTCAATTCGTCGCTCCGTTTTGCCATGAAAGACGGACAAACAAACAGACAGACACACTTTTCCATTTATAATAATAGTATGGATTAAGTAAAAACTAAACTTAAAATAACATAAATCTAAAATGAAACTAATATAATTCTAAAACCGGTACCGTGGCATAGTACCGAAAAAGCTGGCAACATTTCCTCGCTAGATTATCAAACTAATGTCATTATTATTCAAATACGTATTTATTTTTCTGGTACACGTTTTTTTGTCTTTTGTATTCCTATTTACAGCAGTTTTTTTGCAGTACTGTTTACAAACTTTTTTAAGTATGTATTAACTTTCCTGAACAAAATTAACTTGCTTAAGTAACTGAATATTTTTACCAATTTAAATTCTAAATGCGTATTTGCTGCAAAACAGACGGAGTGTAAACGAGCCTTAATGAAAAACGTTCCCCTTATTCAATAATTAAAGAATTTCTTTTCTAGAAGAAAGTATCATTTACCAAAACAAATGAATTTAGGCAAATAAGCGGAAGAAAATGTAAATATTAAAGAGAAGGATAGTATTTCTTTACATTTAGAAAAAAATCATCAACAATAGTAAGTACTTGTGTACTTAAAATAAAGCAGTTTTTTTTTCAACCCCCTAATTGCCAAAAGTGACACTGAAACCTGAGTAGTTTCATGTGCTCTGCCCACCCCTTTATGGGAATGCAAGCGTGATTACATGTATGTGACCTCCGAGACAAGACACTTGACACTCCGACACAAGAAACTTGACACTCGTATGAATAAACAATATTTTCTACAATAACACAGTATAAAAATAGTAGGTAGGTATAAATTTAATTTTTCATCACACCCGCACTTTAAATGTGCTATTCCACGCAGGCGGAGCGTGAGTTATAGAAAAATCGTTCTCCCAAGGGAATAATGAAATTTCTTGTACCGTACTTAACTTTTTTACATCTATTTACATATTTTTTACATTGCGAGTGTGATGAAAAACATTGTGTGTAACTCGGGGAGTATGAATATTACTAACTCGAGTCTTTAAATCGCTCCGGCAAGCCGTCGCGATTTAATTTACTCTCGTTAGTAATATTCAACTTCCTCCCCTTGTTGCACAATGTACTATTAGAGGGAGATTCTAAATCGATAGACACAATTAATTTTGTTATCGATGTTTGTACTAAAGAACATACAAGTGGCTCTAATTGTTCCTACTGTATTTTTTTTAAATGTTTTTTTTTTATTATGGACTGATCGGCGATTGACCCTAGTCACACCTGATGGGATGGGTATGTTTGTATAAATTAGCGTTAGGTGACCAATACTATTTTTTTATGTATTACTAGCCTTTGCCCGCTGCTTCGCTCGCGTTAGAAAGAAACAAAGAGTAGCCTATGTCACTCTCCATCCCTTCAACTATAACGTCAATTCGTCGCTCCGTTTTGCTGTGAAAGACGGACAAACAAACAGACACACACACTTTCCCATTTATAATATTAGTATGGATAAATAGGCTTACTCTTGGCCACAGACTAGCCGAATTTTAATTCATCTAAAACAGTATTTTATACAATCGTGATATAATACAAAGCTTTTCAGTCGAGTACCATGTTTAGGCCACGAAGCTTGCTGAGTGGCCTAATAGTACCGTACGAGAGTGAAAAGCTTAATTATATCACTATTGTATACAATACTTTTTCTATGAGTCATCATTTTCATCATCAATGGACGAAAAATATCATCATTCAAGTTAAAATTAATGTTAATAGCGTCGTTCACCGTTGTATCAACATCGAATTTCCTAGCAACCAATTGTTTATAATAACCGTCTCTGATTGGGCGATAACGCGATAGATTAAAAAAAATGTGTTTCAGGTGCAGAAAAATTTGCCAGGTATCTCAAATTAGTATAGAAATTGTATGAAGTTCTATTATTTTTGAAATTATTACAGTTAACTAAAGTCAACTATAATGAGATATTATAGTTGAGTCGGAACTGCCATAGAGTATCCAACACTGAAAAGTTAGCACTTATAGTTTAGTCTGTGGTGTCCTAATTGACAGATTGAAGTCGACGAGTAGAAAAACAATATTATGTTTGTGGATGAATTAAAATCACTTTTTAAAGAAAAAATGCATTTTTCAAGTAGTTTAGAATTATTAATTACAGAGCAATACGTTGCACGAGAAGAGAAAGAGTGAGTGGATGAATGGAATTATATAAAACTATATTCATTCAACTTATATTATGGCTGCGTTCAGTAACAATATTCTTTAAATTAAAAAGAAGAGTAATTTCCTTTTTCATTGTATCCATGATGAAATATGTCACTGAACACAACGGATACTTTAAGTATTAAGAAGTATTTAAGTTAAAATAAATTTTCCTGGTAAACCCGAAAAAACGGCGCAGATTAAGTATGTTTCCTTTGACCGACTGAATATTAGCAGATAATGATACGGTATTTATTTTTAACCTTTAGTAAATGTAGCTAAAGGCGAAATATGTAACTTTATTCAAAAACCTCCTAATGATTCTTTGTCTATTTAGCATTTTGAACCGTTGGTTCCGTGGGAGAGTAATTTGATGTTAAATTGCTAAGACTTATTTGAAATCTGAAAGAAGTGTCCATTGCCAAACAGTAAAGACTGAGAAAAAACCCTTTCAAGGCTATTCTTTAGTACCTACGAAACATTATGTACCTACAAGAAAAAAAGTGATGATGTTACAAGATAGTATTTTTAAGACATAGGCGTATAAAGAGTTAAATTATTATTTATTTTATTTTTTGTGTCCCACTGCTCAAAAGACCTCCCTCTCTTTCGTCCACAATTTCCACGTCTCGGTCTATGGCAAAGTTTGGCCAATTTTATCGAAAAACGTCAAGATCGTGCCGCCAACTCCGCGGTTGCCGTCACATATTCGGTGTCCGTTCGGTACTTTTATTTAAGAAATAATTTTAGGAAAAACTTTGTTTAAAAAAATTAGCTTCATTTTAAAGTGAGTGAAACTCCTATATCAACCTGTAGGTACCCTACAATCTTGATCAACCCAGTAAGTTGCCGTTTTATTCAGCATGTTGAAAATTAAATTCAACGCTTATTAAACTTTGAAGTTGGGTATTAAAGTTTGCGTGCTAGCCGTGGATATTACTGAGTTTTTGTTAGTCGAACCAAATATACACAATAATCTCTAGAAGATAAAGAAAATAAAAGTTCTAAACGTCAAAAATATTAATAGTCTAATTCGTTCATACATACTCGTAATCAAACATTTTTTGGTAAGTATCCTTTAGAGGCAAAAGTGAAGGACATTTGCGAATTTGAATTTCTTATTTAAAAATGGAGCTTTTAAAAATTTCTATGCAATCTGTTTTATTATGTCTTAATTTTTATCATGATAAAGTACATACACGCAGGGTGTTGGTAGGAAAATACATTATTAAAATATGAAATTATTATCTATAATGGCAAAATCTGTACAGGAAAATGAGAAATAAGGGCAGTTGCATCAACCATATTAACAGACACATAAAATGGAAATGTCCGAGGCAAAAAATTTGGCGAATGCTAAATTCGGAAACAGACGGTTTGATGCAACCAACCATCATTATCTTGCCCTTATCCCAGTCACTGGGGTCGGCGCAGCACACAGAACTAAATCAAGATAGAAGGAAAAAGTGTATCTACTTCGCGTGCGGAAAAGTTAAATAGCGAGCTACATTGTTCGCCGCGCAAGTCAGTCTGCTCCCGACCGCTGCCCGCGAGTGACATACAGTGAAAAATACAAAATGGGTCAGTGTTCGTTAATTAACTGTTGAAACACCACCAATAAAAGCAAGAGTGTTAAACAGAGTGTTTCCTATCATCGGTAAGTACCATTTGTCCTAAAATATTTTTTATTAAATAAAAAACACAATTTTCCTATTTTTATCATCAAAACATTAGCTGACGTACGGCCGTCAAACTAGTTTTCCATTGCGGCTTTAATTTGACGAGTCCACTTGGCGTGCGTTTAAAACAAGCGATATAAAAATAGGCTATTCAAACTGTCGAGCTCCGATTGCTGTCATGCTGCGATTTCCTTATTCGATTTAAATCGATTTTGCGAAGCAGTGGAAATTATAATTAAGTTTTTATATTGTTATGAAACTATACATATAAAGTACGAGTGAAAAGTAAATTTAACTTTAAAATAGGTTACAGTTACGGTATTAACGTTGAATTTGTGGTCGGCAGAAAAACAAATACAAACATAATACGCTCTTTATTTATTATGAATAAAAATAACTCTAAAAATGTGTTAATGGTAATGGTTAATTATATTTATACATTACTAAAAGTTGTAACAAATAATATGAGGATAATAAAGTGAGTAGGTACATGGTCGATTTTCTTAAAAATATTACGAAATATTAACTAGTATTAATACCTACCTACTAAAATCTTTGTTCCTGGCCTTAGGCAAATTATATACCTACTAGTGAATTGTTTGTCATCACACGAATACAGGTATATACTTACTTCATTTCACAACGAAGATGAACATCCGATATTTTTAACTTCGGCGGGCATCCCGCACGAAACCTCCACAATCGATCGAATGGGTTACGCGGCGACAACGTTCCCATCACTAAAGTACACTCGTGACGTCATAGGCTCGACACAAAACGTTACACGCTCGGTTTCGCTGTTAATCGCCGAGCATTTTCCTTCTATCTTGATTTAGTTCTGTGGCGCAGCATGTCTTCCTCTTCCATTCATCTCTCACTCGTCATCTCATAGTTAACTTGTTTTCGTTCCATTTCATGTCTCACACAGTCCATTCGATGCAACCGACCTTAAGCTACTAAAAGACTGCAACACTGACCGTGTCACGTCACTACTGAGGAGTGGCAGCCATTTTGTAAAACCAACCGTAAAGGCTCGGGTGTCGTGGAAAAGTAATACCGTTACAATATAGCGTCTAACTCCATAGTTTTCGCTAGTACAATAGTACATTACATCAGAGGCCGGGAAAATGAGGATTTCCGGCCAAGTGGGTATATACCGGATAGGGATACGAGGCCGGGAATCCGTTTTCACGCCGAGGCATGTATAGTGCTTTTCTCAAACATACAATGAAATAAAAAAAAATGCTCTAAAGGACAATATTTTATAAAAAAAAGTTACTTTGCAGGCCTAGGCCTAAAAAATAATATAAAATCCCTTTACAGTCCTCTCGAGTTGTTGCGCCCAAAAAGCGATACTTCCCAGCCCATTATAAGGAACGTAAAGACAATATTTCATTGCATGTTTGAGAAAATACTATTTACGATGGCTCCGTTAAACCGCCATCCTAGGAAATCAGAGCTCACCTAAGCGTCGGTTATGGATCCGTTTTTTACTCAGGGTATGCACCTACGGGCGACTTTGTCGCCACAACTTTATGGTCTCTCACACTGGTTGAATACACCCACGTAGCGACACAACCTTTCATAGAAACACATCAAAGAGACAAAAAAAGTCGCGACGAAAAGTCGCCCGTGGCGCAACACAACTACGTTGAAGAAACTGCCATCATGTCCTGTTTGTGGGCTATCAAAGTAGTTTCTAAAGATTGTCCAAATTCCATTATCTGACTAAGCCCAAACTGGTCGCCTCGGCCTTTGGACTCATCTTCGCTCGGAATAATATTAAAGTTTAAACCTTGAAGGTTCCGTGGCCGGCCTGAACCGCCCATAACCGGTAATGTGACACTTTAGACCCAACCCCTTCATTTTGTAAGCACTCTAGGCCGTTGCGCTACTTACGTAATGTAAGACCTTGCGAAGGGTGTGTTGTCGTGGTACAAAATACATTTTCTCTCCTCCTGCCGGAAACTTCAAATTTCAGGGTGGCTAGCCGAATGGCACAATCGCTCACGAAACGCTCACGAAACGAAGCGCTAGTAGATATCTATCTCTATCGCGCTTGCGTATTGGCGCGACAGAGCCAGCGGCGTATCGCTTTCGTTTGGCGTCGGAGAAATGCCATTCGGCTACGGGGCCAGGCCATTGCGCTAATCGAAGTTACTGCTTCCCGTCTCCGTCGAACAGAACATAATATACACTATACATAGCTACCACACATTGGCCAATAAATAAGAAAGTCTCAGATCAGATTACGTTTCTTCAACCTACACACGTGTTCTGAGACTTTTCTTACTTTAGGTACTAAGCTTAAGATATATATTTAGGTTTTTAAATAAATGCAAACAAAATCAACGACCGAACCGACCGACGAATTGACGACCTGTCTGGCTCAGTCGGTAGTGACCCTGCCTGCTAAGCCGCGGTCCTGGGTTCGAATCCCGGTAAGGGCGTTTATTTGTGTGATGAGCACAGATATTTGTTCCTGAGTCATGGATGTTTTCTATGTATATAAGTATGTATTTATCTATTTAAGGGCCAGTTGCACCAAACCACCTGTAAATGTAGGCTCTGTTCGTAAAATTTTACCGATTACGTGGGGGACTTAACGATTTGTTAATAAATTGCGTTGCACCAACCCAAAAATTACTGAACGTAACCGCTAACTGTGATGCCAGGTCGTGAATGAAATCCTACCAACATTTTTATGGTAGAATTGATTTTTTATATAGCAACCCAATCATATGAATGTCAAAATCTTTATTTAAAAAAAAACTTAGGCGCAAACTAGCGCGAACTAAACTTTCTTTGCAGCACTTATCGAAATATTTAACAATTTACACCACTTATGTACACTTGTGTTCGTGGTTATCTTAATGTATATTCATGACGCATGAAAAGGACGCGTCTCTACGACTTTCAAGTGGCTATTTCCAACCTAAAAGCCTTTGTAACAAGGAATGAAGGAACCAATTACCAGGCAAGTTTTCTCATGAGTATTATAATAATTATAGGTAGCTTATTACAGACCTCTTACCCAAATGCATAGCCTTTATTCCGTGAACTGGCTATAAAACAAATTAGCATACTTTTGGTGCAGTACTAGGTAAGTTCAATGTCATACACAGCACACAGCCTATGGCAAAATTTCCAATAAGATTCATGACAAAACTGTTTGTAGTAGCAGACATTTAAGTTTATTTATGTACTGTTACTTAAATTTTGTTGTGTTTGAAAAGGATTATTAAGTACTAAATATAATAATAAGTTACATGTTGCTTTCTTTTCAGAGTTGATTTACACCATTTGACATGGACTACAAGATGAAAGTTCTACAAGTGAATCTGTTCTAGAAATCAACAAATTATACTATGAAATTAACTGGAAGTCTGGGAGAAACTTGTAGAAAATAAAGTTTTATAAATTATTATCATCAGAATTTCAATTTTGTTAATAAAATATATTTTTGTTACTTTATGTGCCATTTCATACTAATATCCTGTTTAGGTAGGGAGAGTAAAGGCCAAATGACTATACAGTCTCACATTAATAGACCCCAACCACAGTATAAACCAGTAATAACTCTTCTTACAAACTTCACGCCGCGCGGTGTGTCCCCCTCCCTCCCCTCGCATGCAGCGAAAACATGCGAAACTGGTAATTATTGGGCTGGACAGTCGGGGTCGCGTTTGCGCGCTGTTTTGATGTGTGTGTGAAAATGACGTCAGTGCCGAGGTCATTTCGTTACTGTAGTGTTTATTGATGTATGGAGAACAGTTCTAAAAATCCGGATATAACATTCTTCACAATTCCTAGACTTCCAGAAAAGTAAGTGGTTTTTATACTTATATTTTTGCAGCGTTAGGTAAAAGTGAGATATAGTGATGCATTAAAATCAATAAGGATTTACCCGTAACGACATTAATTACTTTGCAACCAAATACTTGTTTTTTATTTAGGTAGATGATGCGATCTATCTTATCTCGAAAGTTTGGTACCTACTTAAATATTGTGGAACCATCTATTCAGACATTTTATGTAAATACTATTTCGTCAGTATTTAAGAAAAAAACACGTACCTACTTGAATGGTACGTAGTAGAAAGTGCGTTTTTGTTTTAAATAATATCTAAGTATAACATATAAATTACCACATACGTGATGTGAAAAGCCGTCCCCGTGAATATCTCATTTTGCTCGGGATCGTTACACAATCTAGTATTGCGCTTATGAGACTAATATATGAATAATATTGTGTATTCAATATTGACTGGTGTGGTATTGTTATACTAATACTTACAGTTACCTAATAGTACCTATTAGATAACAACAACTTACTTTGTACGAAGTTGATTGATTAACTTTATAGTAATTTTGTTCAACCCTGCGTGACCTTGCGCAGTAGAGACCGCCCGCATCTACCTGCCGGAGATTAACTACTGAATATTCCTTATACTGTGCCCCAACCCATTGAAAATTGTGGTTATAAAATTTGAAATTGAATGCTTATTCTAAAGACCACATTTTCACTGCAATATGTTTGAGGCTGGCATCTATTGGGATCAATCCATTTATTCACATGTTAGAGAACAGCACCGATAGTTTAAATGTGGCCGGCAGACACATTTTTTCCAGAGTATGTAAGTTTTCTATGTAATCAAGTGTTTACATAATTATATTACTGTCTGAGTAACCCACAACACAAGCATTATTAAGCTATCATGGAACTCAGTCAATCTGTGTAAAAATAAAGTCCTACCTATAATATTTCTTTTTTTCTAACTTATATCTAGTGTCACAGTTTATGATAATTAGTACTTTATTCATGAACAATACAGGATTTTATCTACCTTCCTGTATAGTCATTGTTTCCCACTATACTCTTATTATAACTATCTGCTTATCACTATCACTACATAGTATAAAACAAAGTCGCTTTCTCTGTCCCTATGTCCCTATGTATGCTTAAATCTTTAAAACTATGCAACGGATTTTGATGCGTTTTTTTTAAATAGATAGAGTGATTCTAGAGGAAGGTTTACATGTATAGTATAGTACCCGTGCGAAGCCGGGGCGGGTCGCTAGTTCAAGTTATAATTTCCTTTTTTTGAAGTGTAGATAAATTACCCATGAAATTACTGTTGTTTTAATTTCACATAGGTATATTTCTTCTTTCCAGAATAGTAAGTAAAGTTTCTAAATTAGCATGACACAACTAGAAATTATTTTGCCTATATATACTGCTACTGAAAAGTCTGATAACACTCTGACATGCCACAATATTCACAAGCCCACCCTCAACAGTATGCTGAAAAATAAGTACAGAACTATATCTGCCTACTTATGAAATCTTAGACTCTGGTTTATTTAAATGGTTAGAACATTTTGGTGTCAAGAATTTATCCCTGACCGACATGAAAAATTTAGGTATAAGTAAAGTGAATTTCAAGCAGATACTTACTATGTTTGCATTACTATTTAGGATATAAAATCTGTATTGCTTTCATGTTGGTTAGCTTTATGTATTTAATTAGCTGAAATACATGCTTGATTGTCAACTTTGCCTTTGCACTAGTCAAACTCAAGATTGCATCTCTCTGCCCGGAGTATTTATGAATAGTATGAATTCACGTTCATCCCACTGTTTTACTAAAAAAAGCCTACACTATGCTGGTAGAAACAAATAAATTCTCATTCCTATGCCACTGGCATAAGTCAACTCCGCTGTGTCACCGACATAGGAGGAAGATTATTTTGGTCTCAAACTTTGTGACGCCAGCACTGAACATGTTAAATGTAAATAATTTAAGTTGACTACTGCAAAGTTTTTGCATTATAGGTTTATAAAAAAGTTATAAAAGGAGAAATAAAACACAGATAAGTAGGTATGAACAGAAGTATGATAATAACATTTTCTTTACATTTTTTTCACTGATATCTTATTATGCTGTTGCCTAAAAGTTGTGTAGATTGTCCCAACACATTTGCTTCACACTAAAATACTTCATTTCGTATGTCTCATGGACGTGTATAGTTTAAAACGAAAGTTGATTCCTGTCGCGAGATACGATTTTGAAGGTCGGATTTTATACAATGTTTGTCGTTATTCTCGCCCTGATTTCGGATGTCATAGTGGATCCACAACTTTTTCCAGGATATTTATTATTTTATTCGTGATTCCAAATATACCAAGACCCTTTTAAAGACTGTATTGTCGACAAATAGTTTTCATTATTTGCTGTCGAATTTTGATCGCATAGGACGCACTTGTGAATTTCTTACAGCATCGATCGATTATATATTCAACTGAAGCTCATTCTGCACTCGATCTAAATATAAACACACACTTTTATTAACAAAATAAATTAAATTAAAGGTGTTTACAAACACAAATCGTCGCGTAATTAAAATAACCTTAAAACCACTCTGGTGTGTCACTGTCACTTTTTTATGTTTAGTTACTTCCACATTTTTACTGTTTTAAACGTTTTATAAGTATTTTACATTGCTAATAGCTCAAATTATTTTAAAATAAGCATAAACTCGTGAAATACGGGACAAATTCAAAACATTGGCCGCCATTTTGGTTCCTAGATTTACCTAATACGAGCCGTTAACCGGTGCTCTGGCACCGGTTAAATGAATCGTAACCCTTTTACTGACGGATGGCATGGTGCAACGCAAATATGGACTTAACGGTCGTCGGAGCCATCTTTAACGATGAAGGGGGCGTCAAAGTGTGCTGGTGCAACCGGCCCTAAGTATGTATATCGTCGCTTTGCTAAGCTGCTCCCAATAGTACAAGCTTTGCTTAGTTTGGGGCTAAGTTGATCTGTGTAAGGTGTCCCCAATATTTATTTATTTATATTATTTTATCTATCTCAAATGGCTAAATGGGGTTAATAAAAACATTACACGACCGAAAATATCTGAAAATACAGATTATAAATTATGTTTGTAATCTATACTATTACTTCCGAGAGTTCTGAGAACAGTGGCAGTGGGCCCAATATAGATAAAATAATTGAATATTTTCGGAAGTCAGTACTACCTAGCTTTAACTGTAACATGTTGAAATTTCGACGGGTACATCGGCGGTCGGGGCGGTGTAGTGGTTTGAGCACGTCAGCCGCGATAGCTAGAGACCCGGGTTCGATTCCCGGCTTCGCCACCAGTGGGCTTGATCGCTTTTTCTTTAGTGTACGGTATCTATTTCAGTTTGTAACATGTTGTTCATATCGCTAACGTGTAAAACATTATGAACAAGTTCCACTTTAGGTATTAGACCAACTTTGTGGCAACGTGTGCCGAGGTAGATTACCTCCTGAAGACTACGCAACGCATGTTAATTATTTTGATCGAAGAACGAGGTAGAAAAATGTACCTAATACCTCGATTCTACACAATCTACACCCTGTTTTTATTGAATTCCGATAACTTTAAGGGAAGGTTCTTTAGGACAAATACAATTTATTTATCTAAGAAACTAGCGTCCTTACTCTAAGGCCGTTTTCACATTATCCGATCCGATATCGGATGTCGGACCGACATCCTACATCCGATAAAAGCTTCCGATAGTGTCGGATGTAGGTCCGATAAAACGCATTGTTCCAAATCAATGAAGTATGATTATGTATCAAAAAATATTAAAAAAAAAATTATATTTAATAATTATAAGCACTATATTCCAAATATTATATTGTAAAATTAAAATAACGAGCATTAAAAATACTAGAGTGTCAGGCAAAATAAATAATTTTACATTCAACTATATCTACTAAAAGATGAAAAAACTAGTATCCGCAATTCGGACCGATGCATTACAACCTTTTTTTTGAATGGAAATTGTCAACTAATTTGAATTTCGATCATTAACAGTTGTTTAATAGACGCCATTTTTGTCACGCACACTACTACAAACGTATACCTACATTATATACGCACACAGACAAATATTATCGGCCGACAACTGGCGGGGGTCCGGCATGCCAAAAATGGTCGGAAGCGTCCTGCCGATATCGGCAGTTCGATGGTGCCTCGGATAAAAACTGTTGTAGGAGAGTGCCATCGGCATTAAATCCGCAATTTTTGCGTTTTATATCGTTTTTTAGTAATAATGATCTATTAAATACATTAATGAAGACCTGGAAGCGCATAAATCTTACATATTACATCCTTCCTACATCCGATATCAGATCGGATAATGTGAAAACGGCCTTACGGTTATCGAATTATTAAAAAAAAAAAATTAATTACTGAACATCCCTTACCTCTTCCTTATGTTATTTGTTTTGACATTTGCCGTCAGACACTTGACACTCACTTTAATGTTATGATTAAGGTCCTCTCACACTAATTAATTCATTTATTATAAGCGCATCATTTATTACAATAGAAAAGCGATATACTCATACTCGTACTCATACTCATTTATTTATAATATTGTTACATATTACACGTCACAATTGATTTAGGTACATAGTTATTATATGGTATATTAAAATTAAAACACACATTATACAGGGTGATTCCTGAACTGCGTGTCGAATTTAACGGAAAACAATAAAACACGGTGTATTATAAACTGATACTACTCGTAGAAATGTGTTTAAAATCAAAAGTGAAAAATTGTGTAGGTAATAAAATACTTTTTGAATTAATGTGTTGACCCGGTTGACCCAGTTACTTTTGCAGATTGTTAACTGTTTTTTCGACTCCCGAACTGTTATTCGTCATTTACAGGGTCGTGCATAGATCTTTAAAATCCTACATAAAAGTCGATTCTCCTAAGCCAGCGTCCGCCGGCTTTTCACGTATGCGCGCAGTAACGAAAAAATTGAAAACATATTGTTTGGCTCTGTAACTATGGCAACGCATTGTTATTAACGATACTGCGCGCGTGTGCGGAATGGTTTTGGGCAGCTGCTGCGCTGACAGTTCAAACCTTTGTGTCAAAATACAGGAAACAGTGGGAATTTCACGAAAGTTATTCTAGAAGAAAACTATTAAAAACTAATTGCATGGTCGTAGAAAAAGTATTGTATGCAACGGTGTTTAACTGAGCCAAAAAATACTCGTGGCGTCTTTAGACTTTAGGTTGGAGTCTTTAACAATTTTTGGCTTCGCCTCAAACGAAGCCGAGTGACGTGGATAACAAACCCACGTCACTCATCTTTTTTGACCTCCTTTAAACGTCTGTAATAAAATACCACTAAAATACTATTTCGGGTACAATGTACATGTATAAGCGGTGCAAAATTAAACGAGACTTATTTGCAATACGTCATCAGTTCTTCACTTCTTTTCTTTCTATCGCCGCGCCGCCGTGGTCGTGAACAGGAAAACCTGTTAATTGTAATATTTTACGCTGTATTTCTTTCGTTGAATAAAAATTAAATAAATAAATAATACCTATTTACCTACGCAGAATTTAACTGATAAAGTTCCACGATTTTTACACTTACTAATACTGTAAACACATTATTTATGTATTATATTGATTGTAAATAATATTGTTAATAGTCGTCTTAAATTGCTTATAGTTGTCATGTTTTCTAAATAATTTTTCTCACTGCACCCTCATTCGCGACTTTCTGTTTTGCCCTATGGTTGACTGGTAGAGAATGCCTTAAGGCATTAGGTCCGCCATTTGTATTTTTTTTTCAATCGTGCAATAAAGTTTAAATAAATAAACGGTACTTAATCGCGTATAATTAAGTAAATTAAGTTTTAACAAACCGCTGATGATTCAAGGATGGCGTTGTCTCCTTAATCTCGGTAATACTTATAACATAGGCAGGGATGATTAACATACTTGACTTACTTGACTTATATGTCCTATGTCCCCTAGGATGGGACAGAGGGCGTCCACAGTGCGCCGCCACCTCGATCGGTCTTGAGCTTCACGTCTCGCACCCGTACAGCAATTCGGTTTTTACATTTGACCGGAATATTTTCTTCCATCTAGTGCATAAGCAACCTGTGGTGCTATGAAAAGTGGATCAAACTTCCCTGCATTTATAATATTAGTTTAGAAAAAGTTGGGTGTTTTATGAACATTGCTGTCAAGCGGGTTTAAGTGACCCAGATGGTTTAGGGTTTATTTAATTTAGAATCGGCCACATATTTGATATATGTACATATTTTGTATGCAAACTGAGTGGTTGTAACTTTTGGTTGAGTTTTTAAATATTTTATAATAATGCACAGACGCTTTACGATAATATAGTTATCGTACACTGAGAGAAATTTGCATTGTGAATTTAACAAGTTCGACTTGTTGCGGTTTATCCGTTTGAATCAGCCAAACGTATGTTTAAAACAATATGTGTCAGGTTGTTTTTATAAAATCGACTTGTTGATTCAAATATATTGCCGATTCAAATGACAAGTAGCTTGCTGTTTGAACCAAAGAGCACGTAGGCGCTATTTTAACCAAAAAACTTGTTGAACGAACATGAAAACTGGTTGTATTTTCTCTCAGTGTAGTATCTCTATCGCTCTTATGGCTATAATTTAATACGAACGTTTCATTGCATGTTTGATAAAAAGTTCATATCTAATTAGATCTCAGTAAACATAACATACCAAAGACTTATACTTTCGTATCTGTAAATTTAATGTGTTTTATCCATGTACATTCGAGCGCAATGCAAATTCTGAAAAGTGGCTGGACTCCGGTAGTTTATCTGCTAGCCGCACAAGTGTTTATTCAGATTTAGGGACATTGTACACTGAAAACATTAAATAAATGTCATATACAAAGAAAAAGCCTTCTTTTAAAGGAGGCGCCATAAGTTTTCGGTAATTGTGTCATATACTTGAAATATAGTATATTTTTTTTTATGTCTTTCCCATCACGGAACAATGGTATTCCGGACCTTTGGCAGGCGTGCGCGGGGCCGAAGCCAACGTGTAGAGGCCCTTTCGACACTTTCATGAAATGTAAGGGGTACCTTGAGCGGATGTTGCCCTTGCCCGTATCATGGGACACACGCAGAGGCAACACCCGCCAGGGTGTAAGGACTATTTGAGAGTTAATGGAATATAAAATGAACTGGTCTATTTTGATGAAAGTGATGGACTAAATACTGGGCTATGGATAAAAAACCGGACGCCTGCCTAATAAAACGGTATCCAATTTTATTTCCGGCACAAGAATGGGCCCCCACAAAAAGCGACATCCAAGATGGCTCAAGGGCAAGACCGGTGTGAGAACTCAAGGGTATCGAGAGGTGTACACCGCTTTCTGCCCAGTGGCTGTTAAGCCACTGTACCAAATCGCGTCCTATGCAAATTTTCACTTCCACCCCTGGGGCATGTAGATGTAGCCCTAACGACTCCACTCTGGACGGCCAGCCAAGGCAAGCCAGAGGTAGAGAGTACTGTCTAGTATAATTATTATTATAGTAGTGTTACTACTTAAAAATACAAATTAAAATATTATTTTCAAATGAGAATAATTTGATTTGTTCTAAGAATTGTACACTGACATTGCTGACAGTCGATGGGGTAGGGGCGAGATAACTACAGATAATATCGTGTCACCAACCTATCTAAGAGATATGCCCGGCTGTTGACATAATACCTAGGGTTTGGGAAAGTATAAAGAAACACCGGTATTTTATACAAAATTCTTTATTATGTACACCCTAAATAAAACCTAACTCAGTAACTTGGTAGAGCAAGATTTGGTTCGTTAAACTGTTATTTACATCAAGTTCAGTTCATAAAACCTAGGAAAAACACATCCTATGTGTAACACCATCCATAGATCAAACTTATTTTAAGAAAAACCTAAAAAATAGATTAAACCACCACCAAACAAATTGTTGTAAACAAAAATTATTACTCAGTAAAATGTGTGACTCTTAATGCTATAACTAGAACTGAAACTAAAACTGGATCTGGCAAATGTTGCAATCATGAGATAGGCTTTCAAGTATTCATTTTATGGTTAGTACCTGGGCGACCGAGCTTCGCTCGGTGTTCTATTTTATTATACTTCTTGTGTTTTTTACATGACAGACTTACCACTTCCAAACAAATTTGTATGAAAAAATCAACAGTAAATCACTTAAATAAACAAATAATTGATACACTATAGTTGTATAGGTACTTTATTTTACTTTAAACATAATTATCTGACAGTTTACACAATCAACATAACGCATAATAGCACTTCTGTTTGAAGTATTGAGTTTTAAAATAAATAATACTGAGATAACGGAAGAAGCTTAAAATTCGTAATAAAAATTAAAACACTTAATGAATACGTAAGTTTTATCACCCGAGAATCATAATATATTGAATAGTATCAGGGGCGGCTCATTTCGCGATCCTTTCACCGCGCTACAAGTACATGCCGGCGGCCGCAAGTTCGCGGCCCATTCAGTGGCGACGACTTTCGCGCGGCGCAATAGAATTCAATGTCGTCTGCACGCGTGCGGTCCGTTTGTTAATGTAGGTAATAATTTAGAATGGCGGCGTTTTGTGAACTTCAAAGGAGTGAGCCTTCTGTACTTGTCCTATTATATATTCTGTGATAGTATGGTATAGAGTTATCAGTCAAGATTTTCGAATGAAGCGCCATCTATTATTAAGTTACGACAACTTTTCATGTGACTTTCCATGCCTAAAGGATTTAAGAACATAAAGTATAAAGCATGTGGACCTCCTAGTGAGTATTATATTCTTTGATGTGGACCCTCTTAAACGTGGAACGCCACATATTTATGGCAAGATTTCTAAATGGGTCCTTCATCTACCAGTCACATTAATTAATAAATATTTGAACGCTAACTTATTTGCCAATAAAACAGGACATTAACAAAATTTACAATTTAATACATGTAATTGGCCATAGAATGCCGTTCGCTAGTTTGCGGGTGGTACAGCGACATCTAGCGAAAATTTTGGACATCAAAAAATACTTATACATTTTACGATAACAATCATTACCCAGTTTGCGGGGGTAACAGTGATAAGTTAGTCAATGTTTGTTGTTTCGTATCCTTGACCTGTGTCGCCATCTAGTTTTATCATAAATAGTACTTACATCGAGCGAAACAATTCTGTCTTAACAACTCAACTACTCCACACGAGATGGCGCGCGTTTTGCCACGAAAGCTCAAATAGAGATGGCGGTATGTGCCTATTATTTCCGGATAATTCTAGAATGTAATAGCACACCTGTTTGAAGTATTGAGTTTTAAAATAGTACTGAGATAATACAAGAAGCTTAAAATTCGTAATAATAATTAAAACACTTAATGAATACGTAAGTGTTTTCACCCGCGAATCATAAAATTCATAAGTTAGTCAATGTTTGTTATTTTGTATCCTTGACCTGTGTCGCCATCTAGTTTTCTCATAAATAGTACTTACATCGACCGAAAGAATTCTGTCTTAACAATACAACTACTCTACACGAGATGGAGCGCGTTACACCACAAAAGCTCAAATAGTGAATTTTTCTATTCGTGTTAAGTATTCTTTTCATTAATATAAAAAGACTTGAAAATATTATAACACCTCGCCCGCGAATTATAAGTTACCTAATGTTTGTTGTTTCGTATGCGACGCCTTGATCTGTGTCGCCATCTAGTCTTTATAATAAATAGTACTTACATCGACCGAAATAATTCTGTCTTAACAATACATCTACTGCACACGAGATGGCGCGCGAAGAAAAACGCATGACATACATACATACATACAATCACGCCTGTTTCCCAGAGGGGTAGGCAGAGATCACGGATTTCCATTTAGTACGATCCTGACAAACCACTTTCGCTTCACACACTTTCATAACGTTTCTCATACACGCTCGTCGGTTTCGAGTACTTCTGACCTGGCCTTTTTGCAATATTTCCCCGATTTGATCAAGAAAAGTTCGCCTAGGTCTTCCACTACCAACTGACCCTTCCACTCCTTTTCCATATACTTTCTTCGTTAATCTCCTCTCATCCATCCTCTCTACATGCCCAAACCACCTTAACATACCCATCTCAATCTTTGTCACCACATCTACATCCACTCCACACTTCTCTCTTATCACGCTATTTCTGATCCTATCACTCAACTTTACACCAGCCATGCTTCTTAACGCTCTCATTTCCACGGCATTCACTTGACTTTGAAGTCTTTTCTCCCACACCCAACTTTCACTACCATACATAAGTGTAGGCACCAAAACTCCTCTATGCACTGCCAGACGTGCTTTTTGCGACACTTTCTGGCTGCCCATAAAAGCGTTTAGTGCTATCATAAATAGTACTTACATCGAGCGAAACAATTCTGTCTTAACAACTCAACTACTCCACACGAGATGGCGCGCGTTTTGCCACGAAAGCTCAAATAGAGATGGCGGTATGTGCCTATTATTTCCGGATAATTCTAGAATGTAATAGCACACCTGTTTGAAGTATTGAGTTTTAAAATAGTACTGAGATAATACAAGAAGCTTAAAATTCGTAATAATAATTAAAACACTTAATGAATACGTAAGTGTTTTCACCCGCGAATCATAAAATTCATAAGTTAGTCAATGTTTGTTATTTTGTATCCTTGACCTGTGTCGCCATCTAGTTTTCTCATAAATAGTACTTACATCGACCGAAAGAATTCTGTCTTAACAATACAACTACTCTACACGAGATGGAGCGCGTTACACCACAAAAGCTCAAATAGTGAATTTTTCTATTCGTGTTAAGTATTCTTTTCATTAATATAAAAAGACTTGAAAATATTATAACACCTCGCCCGCGAATTATAAGTTACCTAATGTTTGTTGTTTCGTATGCGACGCCTTGATCTGTGTCGCCATCTAGTCTTTATAATAAATAGTACTTACATCGACCGAAATAATTCTGTCTTAACAATACATCTACTGCACACGAGATGGCGCGCGAAGAAAAACGCATGACATACATACATACATACAATCACGCCTGTTTCCCAGAGGGGTAGGCAGAGATCACGGATTTCCATTTAGTACGATCCTGACAAACCACTTTCGCTTCACACACTTTCATAACGTTTCTCATACACGCTCGTCGGTTTCGAGTACTTCTGACCTGGCCTTTTTGCAATATTTCCCCGATTTGATCAAGAAAAGTTCGCCTAGGTCTTCCACTACCAACTGACCCTTCCACTCCTTTTCCATATACTTTCTTCGTTAATCTCCTCTCATCCATCCTCTCTACATGCCCAAACCACCTTAACATACCCATCTCAATCTTTGTCACCACATCTACATCCACTCCACACTTCTCTCTTATCACGCTATTTCTGATCCTATCACTCAACTTTACACCAGCCATGCTTCTTAACGCTCTCATTTCCACGGCATTCACTTGACTTTGAAGTCTTTTCTCCCACACCCAACTTTCACTACCATACATAAGTGTAGGCACCAAAACTCCTCTATGCACTGCCAGACGTGCTTTTTGCGACACTTTCTGGCTGCCCATAAAAGCGTTTAGTGCTCCATTCACTCTATTCCCAGCATTCACTCTCCTTTCAATATCTTTTCCATGTTTACCGTCCCTTGTAAACAACGTTCCCAAATACACAAACTCTTTCACTTGTTCCAAACTTTCATTATCGATCTCAATTTCATTATCGATCAAAACGCATGAAAACTCGAAAATTCGCGTTTTCCGAGACCTAAGGATAAGTTAGATCGATTTTTCACCTCCGAAAACCCCCACATAACAAATTTCAGCGAAATCGTTAGAGCGGTTTCCGAGATCGTCGGTATAAATAAATAAATAAATAAATAAATAAATAAATAAATAAATAAATAAATAAATAAATAAATAAATATACAAGAATTGCTCGTTTAAAAGTATAAGATTAACTTTTGAATAGAAAGGATTTAAATTAAGATTTTAACTGTAAAAAGAAACAAACCAAAAGGTAAAACCAAATATACAAAGAACCAATAAACCAACACAATAGGTACCTGCTATCTCTGAAGTCCCCGAAGAAACACCGGCTCCGGATTCATTAGTGAAGTATGAACATTCTCCTCCCCGGAAAATACTTCAGCAAGCAGACAAGCATTAAAATTATTAGGCATCGGCACAACCATCGAAACGCCAACGCATATCAGCAACAGCTGCAGTGCGTAGTCTGAGGACCTATTGTTCCTGTCCTCGATGTTGGAACTAGACATTTCCAAAACACCAAATTAAAACTTTCCCTTACTATGCATCTATAAACTTCCTCGATATGCATATATTATGCATTCCATGCCAATGAACATTATTATTATCTTATAAAATTAATTTCTGTACATATTTAGTCAGAAAACGCCTTTTCTTCACGTCCAGAATTTTCCATCTCCCCATTCATTTGTTCTTTCTCTATCCAAATTAAAATTCCCCACCATAGAGGTAACTAGCCAAAAAGTTCTGAATAAACTAGATGAACAAAACCTTTATGTTGAAACTATAAAATAGACTGAAAGTATAGGAATGTAATTTTATTAATTTAACTAGAACATATTATTTATTTATTAGAAAAAATAAAATCATAAAAGTACAAAATTACATACCACGTTAGTAACACAGATACTCACTAGGTGTCGCTACGTGACAATCGGAGCAGCCAAGGTGCTTGCTCACTAATATAATTATAATAATTATGAACACGCCTCTCTAACCAATAATCGATGGAATGGATGGAATCAGGAGTTACTTTGCGGAAATCCATGTCAAACCAAATCTAGATATAGCAAATACATAACAATTGATTCTAGAAATCTTCTAGAGTTTGACGTTCTCCAGCGCCTAAATAATGTTGATATATGTGAGGAGTTGAGGACCTTGATCGCTCCGATATATTTTTTTAATACCACGTCGGTGGCAAACAGGTATACGGCCTGCCTGATGGAAAGCGGTCACCGTAACCTATGGACGCCTGCAACTCAAGGGGTGTCACATGCGCGTTGCCGACCCATTAGAAACTTATACACTCCTTTTTGAAGAACCCCATACTGTAGATCATCGGGAATACCTCGCCAGGGAGCTCATTCCACAGCCGGAGCGTTCGTGGGAGGAAACTCCTCTGAAACCGCACGCGCGCACTGTGCGCGACCATTTAGGTTGCAAGGTGTGTGGATGAGCGCCCTGTCGATGGTGAGCGGTGCGATGATGAAAAGTGGCCGTTGGCTCAAACAGTTCTTCAGAACACAACCCATTGTACAGGCGATAGAACATACCACGTTCCCTGTGCATGTATCATATGTGTAGCATTTTAGGGTATACATGATACGTGCATGCATCATGGGTGATGCACGACCCCTCGTGAACATAAGGCATCGCCAAAAATTGCACGTGTGAGCTAGATGTTTTTTATTTGCGTACACATATTGGGTACCAAAACTTTGACAGAAAACACGTGCGTCCGGAGGACATTTTCATAATGTTGCCAGGTGATGGCTGTTTAAAAAAAATGTTTTTTACTTTAAATAACTAAACAATATTAATTATTTGCATTAATGTCACGTTATATTGAAAACAAAAGACTAATCAAATAAATTTGTAAACTGTGATGCAAGGATTCAACTAGATAAAGCTCCAGGTTGTCGGTTGTCAGACGTCAAATTTGGTACTGGCAGTACACATTCTGCATTTTGAACTGGAGGCGGTAAACCTGGTTCAGGCTATGTCTTATTAGTAAGTTTTTGCAAAGCCACGTAATCTTCAATTTTTTGATTCTGGAATCTTTAAGATAATCACGATTGATAAAGTATTTATGTCATCAATAGTCCAAGGACGATACAGGTCCTATCACCAGAAATGCTCAAATCAATTTGCTCCAATTCGTCCATAATCTTTTCTATCACTCCCTCTAAAATTATCTATATTTATTCATAAGTAGGTATATGGCAAAAATTAACTGATCGCATTTAGTTTTGAAGAGTATTTCATGATTAACATCCGTCTTACCAAATACTTCTGACAATTGACTAGGCATATTCATATACCAATCAAAGTTATGTGAAACTTTCTTCCTTCAAAAAAATGGCATAAACAAACGTAGGCCACATATAAAAACAAAAATAACGTCAAATTACTTAAAAATATGTATATTAATATAGGAGTGATGCACTCAGCAATGAGATAATACGTGCATGCATCACATTGTGGGCACTAGTTTAGAAGCCTATACGTGTGTGCATCACATGTGGGTCACTCGGAAAAATGGGGAAATAGGGAAAACGGTCGTCATAAAAGATGTATTTGTATATAAATATAACAATATAATACAGTTCCGAGTTAATTTACAAAAAAATAAAAATGCACGTGAGGAGTAAATTTCTGGTTGTCGGTTACACAGGGAACGTGATAAGCAGGCGAAGTCTCTCCTTAGACTTAAGGGTTCAATACCGCCTGTGACTTTGGGATATAATATAACCGATGATTGGTGGTGTCTGATGGCTACTTGTAAATAGCGATTTGATTCTGAATGATAAATACAAGGCTTTACAACGAAATAAATGAATGAATGAATGAATAAATATAGACTAGGTTTTTTTATCTAGGAAATTCACCCGATAGCAAAACACATTATAGAAGGATCTTTTGTACAAAATTGTCGCAAATGTTTAGTTGGTAAACATATTTATTTATTTACTAGCTTTTACCCGCGGCTTCGCCCGCGTAATAAAAGTATTCATTAACCCTTAATTTGGCAGAGACTCTGGTGACATAAATTTTCCGATTTTACTTAATATATTGAATAACAGGTGTTTTTAAAGCGTCCGAAAAATATTTAAAAAAATCTAGATTTATTAGTTTTGGAAAAAAAATATGTCCGCCACAGCGGACTCTGCCAAATATTGGGATAAATTAATATGTCCGCTGAGGCGGACACTGCCAAACATACGGTCATTTAAAATAAACAAGTATTTCTTAACATATATTTATTTTTAAAATTAACAAATATAATAATTTTGTATGAAAATCAAACTGACACATATTTATAGTCAAATATCATTATTTTAACTTTTTTCCGACTTTTTGGCCAGGTTGCACAGGCCGTGATCACGACAGACTGATGTGACAGTGATGTCCCAGCAAAATGTCGTCGAAGATGTAAACAACACAAAACTACCCGAAATTAATTATATCAATGTTCGGGGCAGACAAAGAAATTATAAATTTTGATCGACCTGGTTTTCTTTAATGTTTATTGCCCCTCGCGCGACATGTAACATTCACAATATCCGCGCACTACGTATACCTAAAAGTGCCAAAATTTTAACTGCTTGGTCCAGCACCACACGCTGTTGGATTAAATAAAAAATCTAAGCATGAAAGCAGGCCACCAAAACAAGAAAATCAAAATAATAAACAAAACAATATAATAATTTGTTACAACACGTGTCACCGCAACATTGGCATAGTCCGCCACGGCGGACAAATCGTATTTAGTATATATTTGGCACTGTCCGGTGCGGCGGACAACTTGTTTAGATGATGATTATGAGTATTAGAAATTGAGAAATAAATTGAAAACATAACCACTTGCAACTATTATGTAATATATTTTATTATTTATACAACAGAAATACCCTGTTCTTACAAAAACCAAAAGAAAAACGCATAAATATTTTGTAAAAACAGTTGACTTCTGATGCGGTGCCATCTTGACGAGTAACTGTCAAACGAGTGTTGACAGTGGTCAAATAGTATTTTTATACAAAGCATGTATCATAAAAGAGTCTCTTTCCATATGTTAAATTAAATAAAATTCTACCTAAAAAGCGAAATATTTTTTTTTATCACCTGTCCGTCCCACCGGACTTTGCCAAATTAAGGGTTAAGATTTTCATTTGGATCCGTAGGGACCGTAGGTTTCTCTGTAGGTATATTTATCTGCGATTATTTCGATTGCACATAATACTTTTGCTTGCAATGATTGTAGAAATATTACACATCGACCACAGCGTAGGTAATTCTATATACGCTGGGGAAACCTTTATAAACATCCCACATAGCCCGTATTTCGAGACTATGATCGGTGGGTAAAAAGTACTTTTTTCTATTATCCCTTACAATTTTTTACATTTTGCTTATACTTATCTCAAACGTAATCTTCAAGCAAGCAAACAACGATCGTCTTACGGCTCAGCCACGACATTGGTCTAAGCGCGGCAGCGGTGAGCGGCGGCCATACATTGGAGCGAGACACAGCGATGGGACTTTTCATTCGCACGTATGGCTGCCGCTCACCGCTGTCGCGCTTAGACCAATGTCGTGGCTGGGCCGTTAGAGCACATTGATTGTAAGAGACCGCCGACCGATTATCCGTATCCCGCTAACGATACCCATATTATCCGTATCCGTATCCGTATCGCTATCGCTATCGCTATCGCTATCGCTATCGCTATCCCTATCGCTATCCCTATCGCTATCCCTATCGCTATCCCTATCGCTTTCCCTATCGCTATCCCTATCGCTATCCATATCCCTATCCCTATCCCTATCCCTATCCCTTATAAAGATGTTTAATGATATAACACTTTAAGTTCTCGCGCTTTGTACACATATTTAAAGTCACATACAGGTCGAACGCGATTAATTAACATTATTTTTACCTTTTTTCCCAACGTTTCGGCCAGGTTGCACTGGCCGTGGTCGCGGAAGACTGACGTCCCAGCAAAATGTCACCGGAGATGTAAACAACACAAAACTACCCGATATTAATTTATATAAATGTTCGGGGTAGACAAATAAATATAATCTACCCGCTTTTAGTTAATGTTTATTTCCCACCATGTTTATTTTAAAGGTAAAAATAATGTTAATTAATCGCGTTCGACCTGTATGTGACTTTAAATATATGTTTAACTAGCTTTTACCCGCGGCTTCGCCCGCGTAATAAAAGTATTCATTAAGATTTTCATTTGGATCCGTAGGGACCGTAGGTTTCTCTGTAGGTATATTTATCTGCGATTATTTCGATTGCACGTAATACTTTTGCTTGCAATGATTGTAGAAATATTACACATCGACCACAGCGTAGGTAATTCTATATACGCTGGGGAAACCTTTATAAACATCCCACATAGCCAGATCGGTGGGTAAAAAGTACTTTTTTCTATTATCCCTTACAATTTTTTACATTTTGCTTATACTTATCGCAAACGTAATCTTCAAGCAAGCAAACAACGATCGTCTTAGAGCACATTGATTGTAAGAGACCGCCGACCAATTATCCGTATCCCTCTAACGATACCCATATCCGTATCCGTATCCCTAACGCTATCGCTATCGCTATCGCTACCGCTATCGCTACCGCTATTACTATCGCTATCGCTAACGCTATCGCTAACGCTATCGCTAACGCTATCGCTAACGCTATCGCTAACGCTATCGCTATCCCTATAGCTATCCCTATCGCTATCCCTATTCCTATCCCTATCCCTATCCCTTATCAAGATGTTTAATGATATAACACTTTAAGTTCTCGCGCTTTGTACACATATTTAAAGTCACATACAGGTCGAACGCGATTAATTTACATTATTTCCCAACGTTTCGATTTAAAGTCACATACAGGTCGAACGCGATTAATTAACATTATTTTTACCTTTTTTCCCAACGTTTCGGCCACGTTGCACTGGCCGTGGTCGCGGAAGACTGACGTCCCAGCAAAATGTCACCGGAGATGTAAACAACACAAAACTACCCGATATTAATTTATATAAATGTTCGGGGTAGACAAATAAATATAATCTACCCGCTTTTAGTTAATGTTTATTTCCCACCATGTTTATTTTAAAGGTAAAAATAATGTTAATTAATCGCGTTCGACCTGTATGTGACTTTAAATATATGTTTAATGATTTCTTATCAAGTGCTAAAATATAAAGTTTCATGGTTTTATCTTTTAAAATTAAGAAATACCATACAAACTTTCAACCTCTTTTTCAACCCCATCATCCCTTTTTTTCGAAATAAAAAGTAGCCTATGTTCTGTCTCAGGGTCTAAAGATTGTCTGTTCCAAATTTCATCAAAATCGGTTGCGTGGTTTAAGCGGGAAAGCGTAACAGACAGACAGACAGAGTTACTTTCGCATTTATAATATTAG